>NC_141145.1:74466012-74766846 GCF_053477565.2 Lygodium microphyllum | reverse complement strand
TTGAGCTTGAACGCTTATTGAAAACTCGATTTCTAGCCTTCCATGCGCTAATATGCAAGAAGGCAAGACACAAAAGTTGGTTTGACAAGCATGTCAAGAAACGAGACTTTGAACAGGGTGACTCAGTACTGCCGTACTCAATCAAGGGACATAAAGAAAAAATGAAGTTTAGGGGGTTAGGTCCTTTCAGAGTTCAAACCATCAGCCAAACTGGCAACTAGCAATGTAGAACTCTAAACCCTAGAAGGTGAGGGCATAAGCTTCTTCTATGGCAGTTGCATAAAGAAGTACTTCCCTCCCACACATCCACTGCATGAGCCTCTAATGCTAGCATCCTTTGCTAATGTACGAGCAGCCACTATCACTATGATAGACGATGAGGATGAGGAAGCTATAGAACTAGCTTACCTAAGCATAACAATCACTGCCAAGCACACATGCACCTTCAATGCATTGTTCGATGAGGGAGCTGACTTTAATATCTTAACTCATGATCATTGGACCCAAATTGGCATACCGCAGTTACAGCCCACTAATGCTAAACTCAATCGTATGGGGGCCGATCATACACACTCTTGGGAAAGTGCAAGGCTGCAATTTCTATTGAGTCTGAAAGCATGCCGATGATTTCCTGTGTGTTGCCAAACACTGAAGATGCAGGCATGGAGTCGCTATTAGGATGAAACTTTAAGAAGCAAGCTCATTGCAATGCCAACTATGAGTCACAACATATCCACCTAGCCATGGGCAACATCCGCATAGTTACATCTTTCAGCAAGGGCTATGTGACTCCTCCCAAGTCCACAAAGTCACTAATAGAGAAACTTGTCACAAAGTCTAAGGAGGGGGTAGTACTTTGTCACAACCCACCAAGGCTCAAGACCTATAAATCGCTGAAGTCAAAGTTAAGGCCCATGAGCCAAACCTTCAATGGATGCCTAAATGGCAAGGACCGCCACATGGGAGCAGACACTCACAACCCAGCAAGGCTAAGAACCCCACCTTGTGCCCTAGGAGGCCAAAACACAACTATAGACATTGATGTATGGTCAAAGCCGCGATGGGTCCCCAAGACCCTATCGCAAGCGCAAGGCTATTATGAGGGTAATGCCTGGATATGGATTCCTAAGGCCAAAATGGCCAAAGGCACTAATTGAACGTCACACTTAAGCTTGACCTTACAAGCCCACATGACACATCCAAGGCCAAGGCCGCAAAAGAATCTAGATTCAAAGCCTTCACAATCACCAACACATAAACCAGTGAAAATTGAGCAAATCTATCGACCCAAACCACAGCCTACTACTCACACTCATACCATGACTAGTCCTATAGCTCGCGGAATCATCAACACATAAACCAGTGAAAATTGAGCAAGTCTATCGACCCAAACCATAGCCTACTACTCACACTCATACCATGACTAGTCCTATAGCTCATGGAATGTCACCCAAGTGTCATACTGCACTGTCCGTAGTCACCCTATCCACAGGCATAGCCCAACCTACTATACAAAAGGCCCAACGGCAAGCTCAGGAACAACCAAAGCATTCACCATCAGGTGCTGAACTCTCTAGTTTTTGTCAAACCCCAACCCCTTGCCAGCCTTAGACCCTCTTATGAGCAATGATAGATTTTGGTTGTGGCCCTAGAATTAGCAGAGAACACAGGAGATGACTTGGTTGCTTATCTTAAGCACATAGATACCACCTTCATGTCACTTGCTTAAAGCTATGACCGCTAAGACTTGGGACTTTTGGATGAGCCTATAGTGACAGAAGTACGTACACTCCCTTGTTCTTGGGACAAATAGGAATTTGTGTTTGTCAAGGCTTTCAAGGTAGCTGAGGAGTTGATTGCCACCAATTTCTCCCACAAACAAGTGCAAAAACAATGCCTCATTACCCCATATGACAAGGGCACAGCTTACACCAACGATCAAGATCATGAAAAATGCAAAACAACGACGCATAATCAAAACATCAAAGTATGACACTTATGTTGCTCCAACATCTTATAGGGCATTGATGACCATTCGTGTGACCCACCCATGGAAGAACACATTCAGGGACACCCCTACTTAGATCATATCCTCACCAAGGAGGAATTGTACATTGCTAGTCGTGTGGACTTTGATGACTTCTTGCTCGATGTCCTTACTTATATCACCTAGGTAGACATCCGATCTTTCAACATGGACCGATATTCTTGTATGGAATATAATCCAAACTTCTATGCTTGGCTCATGCGAAATTAAAACATTATGCCCATGTGATGAATGCCCTCTGCCCTCTAACCTTCAATCCTAGGAAGGATCCTTCTCAATTCTGAGGAGGAGGGGGTAAAGGGGTAAGGTGAATCAAAATCAAATCAAACACATAAGGTAACAAGAAAAGGAAAAACATACATTAAAATCATCAATCCACATCGAAGAATAAAAAATAAAGAAAAACATTAACTAGCAATTGAGGAAAATGTCACAAATTTTTGAAATACAGCTTGAAGGGAAAGTCTATTTTTGTACTAAAAACATTTCAATTCAACAAGCATGAAGTCTTTTCTTTCAGCAAGTAACTTCTTTGGAAATCACTAATGGTAAACCATGGTTCATGACATGAGCTGAAGATGTCACAGCAAGACCGAGCCCATTACCTTCCCTTCACGGAAGAGGAAAGAGTGAAGTACAGTCTCTCCCTTGAAAACTGGGCCTACAACTAGCTCAAATTCAGGAGCATTCACAACATCGAAGAGGTGGTGGCCCAATGAAAAGGCTGTCATGAGGATTGTAGAATAGTGCAACCTCGCCAAGTACATCAAAAAGTTCGGACAAGAACCTGATGACCACACTAAGTGTGTGGAATTCTTAAGGACATACGACCCTGACAAGGAGTGACTGTGGGGAGCAGAGAAGGAACCAAACAAGTGCAAGTCCCACTTAGTAAGGCCTTGGTAGAGAAGGCCCTGAAGGTGGAAAAGAGACAAAAGAGAGACGCTTATGCCATGTTGAGGATGAAAAAGGAGAATGTCTTGACAAATTATGGCATAACTCTAGACCTAGGAAGCAAAGAAGACATTATGTGCATAGATGAATGGTCAAGCCATGATGGGTCCCCAAAACCCTATTGCAAGCAAAAGGCTATTATGAGGCAATATCTAGATATGGGTACCTAAAGCCAAGATTGCCAAGGGAACCATTCAAGTGCCACCCTCAAATTTTTCTACAAAAGACCACAAAATAGTTACGGAACCAAAAGCATAGGAGACTCACACTATGAAGCCTATAGGGCCCAAAACCACTAAGCTTGCAGAGCCTCAATAATTCTATCAATAGAAACCGTAGCTTACTACTGCCAAACCACCTCAACCTAATGATGCTGCTAGTGTCCCAAGGGCATCACAAGCATCTAATAGCACAATATCAATATCACAAATCATGGCTATTGCACAATATATTTGTTTTAGCTCTTTTGAACTTAGATTCATCCTTTACAAAAGTTAGAAAAATTTCCCAAAGTCACACATACTTTCTACAGAACACTTACAAAAGGTCTAGAGAACAGTACAGTACAGTACCAGAGCAGCTACAGAACAGTTACAGAGCAGAGACATTGCAGAGACAGAGGCTCTACAGAAGGTCTACAGAGGGTTACAGAAGTCATCAGAACCTCATAACACATATTCAAACCATTCCAAACTATCAAAAACTATTCAATAAGCTTCCAAAAGATCTCAATCTTCATCAATCATCAATCTATGCTTCATATAGAAGAAAATCAAAACAAAACAGAAGCTATATAGAAGGTATACAGAACCAATCAGAACCTATCAGAACATCATAGAGCTTCATATCTCCACTAAAAATCATCATGAAATTCCAAAACATAATCAATATCATCCAAAACACTCTCAAACACTTCCATTATCAACCATACATCACTCTAAATCCATTAAAAAACAATCATTCAGACCTCAAAAACAACAAATAGTCAAAAATTCAATCTTTTTCCACTCTCAACATATCCCCACACTTAGAAAGGAAGCGTCCTCGCGACCTAAAGAAAAGAAGAATATAAGTTCATTAAAGAGCTCAATTTTATCTTCCGTAGGATCTTCAATAGTCTCGCCAAACCACGACCCCAACTTATCACCTGTATTTCTAGAAAAAATTACTAAAGGAAAACTGCATTATTCATTAACTCATCTGATAATCATTTAAAAAGTCATAACAAATTTATAAAGGATATAAGAGGTTCTTCTTCAGCTTTACACCATAGGCTTTCCATCCACCATCAATAGTTTGAAAGGAGCTCTCAAACAAATTATTCTCAATCAGCACAAACTCATCACATACAATTATTACAACACACACAAACACTAACACAACCATCTGAATGACACCTTCAAAAAGAGAGATATATATCATTAAGAATCATCCAAAATACATTGCAAAGGCATCAATGAAGGTGATCCCTTTTGAAGGCTTGGTGGTTTCGAAAACGATCCATGGAGAATGATTCATTTACAAATGTCTTTGGAGGATTTTGAAAGAACTGCAGGCAGCACATCCTTTCTAGCAAAACAAGGTATCTGCTAGGTAGACATAGGGCATGAAAATACATGACATCCAACTGGTGGGAGTCAATGTTCACATTGACATTCATACAAAGCTTTGGAATGGCCTTTTGATCATTATGGGAATGCCTATGCATGTATGCTAGATACCAAGAAAAATGAGCTGTCAATCTCACTGAAGGATCTAGAGATTGTGAATATTGGTGAGAAAAATGAAAGTAATTCAGGTATGCTTGACTGGCAGTAGTCCAGTCCCCTGGAATTATTGGCCAGTTTATCTGTGGTCCCGTAAGAGAATCAGTCGAGCTCCATCCTCTTCTTCTGGAAATCTGTTGATCAAACCCTTCGTATTCACTAACCAACTAAGGGGGTTGAGAAATAGAAGTGGCAGGAGATAGAAGTGGAATAAGTAAAAGAGAATGAAGAGATGGGTAGGAAAAATCATAAAAGGAGGAATAAGATAAAGAAGGAGTGGCTTAAATTTAAGGGAATCAATTAGAAAAGGTGTTAATTGATAACTAGGAAAAGTAGAAGGTATATGGACAGATGGGGAAGGGCATGGTGGAGAAGGGGAAAAAACCCGATCTTCAATGAAAGAACAATAGGTAAATATGGGAATTTGAGAAAAACATTGAGGTTGGAAAAGAAGAGGTAAGATCGTTTGCTGAATTGGTTTTATAAAGGGAAAGATAGGTATCATAGTGATGAGCCATTTGTTGGTAGTACAATAGGCTAGGAACAGAGTGACCTAAGACAGATCTTCTCTGGTAGGCGTAAAAAAAGGTTGAATCAAATGGATGGTTTTGGAAAGGTAAGCTAGGAGATCCACCCTCAGTTGGTTAGTGCTCTGCACATAGGTAGAATTCTGACGTTGATTCAAGACCACAGAATCAATCATTGAGTGCCAAGAATTGTCAGGGCAAGTAGCCACTTTTGAAGCATAACACTAGAACATGTCATCTATCCACAACTCCAAACAGTTGACAAACAAAACAACTTGCAAAACCACATCCCCCACATACCAGGCCATATCTACTTCATCTCGAATCAACAGATCACCTCGTAGATACATGTAAGACAGCAACATGGTATCCGTCGTCACAGAATCTTCAAACACCATACGGACCACTTCTGTCAGCAACTCAGGAGACCAAGCCCCACTCCAACCATCCTCTGGAAGAGGAAAATCCATCGTTGAAAGCTTCATATAGAAGGTCAACTTCTGCAATTGATAGTGGACAAAGAAAGAATGGTCCGGAGGAACATACTCCTGAAAGTGCTCAAATGTCGACCATAACAAATCCATCCTGGATTGCAATCTTTCCAATTTATCTTGGAACAATGAACACAATGTGGCCTGTCTCTGGAGAACTACCAAGTCTTGCTTAGAGATAGAAGGGATCATAGGAACATTGGGGCTTGGAGGAACAGACCGTGACTGTGCCAGTTGGTCTTGCAACTGCTTAATTTGGGAAGCTTGTGATTCCACTGTATTATGAGCAGTCTGTAAGGCTGATAGTTTTGCATCTAAAAGAGTCTGAAACTCTTGAGCTTCTTTGGACAGTCTCTCTTTCTCCTCTGAGACTTTAGTGATCTCTGACTGAGCTTCTGTTAACTGAATCTTCAAAGAAGATATTTCTTCTCTCTGGGTCTCAATCATTTGGGTCAGCTGCTCCATCTGCTTAAACAGATCGGCAAGTGTGTCTTTAGCAAAGGCTAACTCTGAGGTTGCCTTATACAACTGGCCTTTGGACTACATCAGTTCTTCATAGAAAGAAGCATACAACTATTGAACACAAGTTGTCACTGAAAGTTCAATCAAACTCTGGATGTCTTTACAAAGGAATGGAATAGCATCTCCTGACACTAAACTGTTAATTGTTACATGTGAGGTAAGCAGGGAGGTCACTACCAGATGTAGCACGAATTGTGACTGAAGGAAGAACTGAGGGAGTTTTATCTGCCACATGCTTCAGGCACTTTCGCTGAATGACCAGTGGAGGAGGAGAATCAAGATCCTCTATGTCAATAGGTTCTGACTCTTCTGAAGGTGGTGGAGGAGGTACTGGATCAGATGGAGGAGGTGGAAGCACATCCTTCTTTAGACCTAAGTATGTCAAGAAAGCATACACGTAGGAACCATATGTAACATTTGTAACATTCCCTCTGGTTACTTTGACAAAATGTTGGTCCATCTTTGTAAGCAGGTAAGTACTCCAATCAATGGCCACCCCTTTTAACACCATCTTGGAAGCTGTGAAGAGTTCTTTGGACAAATAATGGGATGGTGTTTTGGCAAGCATAAAGCTATCTTGGAGAAACTGGCAGACTAACTTCCAAAGAGGATCAGTGATCATGGAAAAAGATACGCCTGAAGTATTTATCACTTTCTTGACATCCAGAAAAAGATACGCCTGAAGTGTTTATCACTTTCTTGACATCAAGAAAGTGTTTATCACTTTCTTGACATCCAGAATCTCCTTGGCCTGTTTCTGTAACAGCTTGAAAATCTCATCGTTGGAGAATAGTTGTCTAGCTGTAACAAAGGGCTCTCCTTTGTAGGGAAGAGACAAAGTCTTCCCTAACCCTCAGGGTGTCAATACCATGGAAGCACCATGAATCAGGTCCGACTTCTTACTGTATGATGCAAGGAACTCATCACACAAGGATGGATTATCTGGAATCAATGGGAATGAAGCAGCCACGAAAGTCGTAAGTCTGGCTTTCACTATAAGCTCAAAAGCCAGTAGGGAAGAATAATCCCTATTGATCAGCAGGACATACTGGATAGGAGGAGGAATGTGAGGCGCCATTCAAATGGAAAACACACACACCACAAACACAGACAATCACAAAGAATGCCTACAAAACAACCAAAGGGCTATCAAAAAGAAATCAATCCAAATAAGGACACACATACAGACGTAGCTAACCAATTTACCACCCCAAACAACCCACATCCTAGAAAAAATTTGGCATGACCTCTACACATATGCAACCGAAAACTTCATGCGATGCAACAAGCAGTCACCCAAAACCCCGTATCAGGTAAGAAAGAAAGAAAAACTACAAACCGTACCCGTAATCATAGCACATAAGCAAACCATAATACCATAAAAAATCTAAATCAGGACTTGACCATACCCTTGACCAAAAATTTCCGCTACGAGGACTTTACGCGCCCATCACACGAAGCATGTTTATTAAAAAGGAGAACAAGTACAGTGAGGGAAAATTATTTTAATAAAAGATTCATTTAAAGAAATTATTAACAATGGGTGACATTTTATTAGGTTATAAACCTTAATAAGAAAACGGTGGTTCCTTCTTCAAATTTTACTTACAAATTATTAGGGTGAAACGATGCTTTATCGAAATCCGAACTACGATTCCCAGACTAGGGTCTCTAAATGCAAATTCATTAATTAAAAATTAATGGTGATTTGGAGCGTTTTTTTACCAGCACGTGCTTTTTTGTGACGGTTGGTTCATTTTTATTAAAAATTAAGGTGCCTCTTAAGCGCATGTAGCGCATGTAGCGCATGCAAAGTGAAAACAGCTAGTTTATTTTTAATTATTAAAAACTGTGTGTTTAGCGCGAATGCACGTGGAAAAGTGGGTGAATATAGTTCATTTTAGCAATTAATTGTGGTTAAGGGATAATGAAAATACATGAAGCTCAAAAAATAAATACCTGGTAGGGTGTGTATGCAATAAACTGAAGGCGCACGGAGTAGTCTCCCAAATGCAAGGAATCCAGTAAAAAAAAAACAAGCACCACTGATCGAAAAAAATAAAACACCTTAGTGTTTTTGTTTTATTTGGATTTTATTTTTAATTATTTATTTTTTAAATTTTATTTGTATATGTTTTTTTTAACATTATATTTTAGGTGTGTTTGTATCTTGTATAGAGTTTGGTTTGGTTTATTTGTTTTGTTATTTTGTTTTCTTTTTCTATTTTTTAAATAAAAATAATTAAATCGAGATATATGACACAAGAATATGTTGTGAAGTGTAAGAGTGGGATTTTAGCAATCTAGCAAGTGTCAATAATGTGTATTAATTCATGATTTTCCAACTGATTTTTAGAATTTAAAATAAATTTTTATAAAGTGAAATATTAAAATTAGGATTTTTGGCTCTAAATAATATTTTCCATTTATAGAAATATTTTTAATTGAGAAATTAGTGGCAAAAGGGGCAAGGGGATTTGTGGAATTTTTTGGATTTATTTTTTAATTTTTACTAATTTTTAATGAATTTTACTTATTTTACATGTAATTTTGAAGGAATTTTTAAAATTTGAAAATTTTGCAATTTATTTTCTTCAATTTTCTCTTTTAAATAATATTCAAAATAATGTCAGCAATGTTAGTAAAATTTCAGGAAAATTTTGTAAGTTTTTTGAATTTTAAATGAATTTTGGAAATTTTTATGGACTTTATGTTTATTTTTATGAATTTTGCGGGTTGGAAAATAAAAGGCGGTACCCGAGCTGCGTGTGAACAGCAAAGGATGACTGCGTGTGAATGGTTGACTCCAATACACCACCGGACGGACAAGTTGGAAGCGCGTCCTTGCGCGTGAACGCCCGCTAGCACACCCGTGCACAGCGGGAAAATAATAGAGAAGAAAAGGGAGGAATGGGGGCTAACTGAGTAGGTTAAGTGAAGTAGGTTGGATGAGTCTAAGAAAGTTAATTAAGTTAGTTTAATGAGGTAAATCAATTAGGTTAGTTAGGTTAGGTTAGTTTGTTAAGTTAGGTTAGTTAGATCAGTCTGGTTAATTAGGTTAATTAGATCAGGTTAAGTAATGTTAGTTAGTGTAAGTAATATTAGTTAATTAAGCTAGGGTTAGTTAGGTTGACTATAGTTAGTTAAGTCGAACTAGGGTTAGTTATCTAACTAAGGTAAAGTTAATCTAACTAGGGTTAGGGAGGTTAACTATGGTTAGGTTAGACTAACTAACGGTAGGTTAAACTAACTAGTGGTAAGTTAAACTAACTAGTGTTAAGTTTATCTAGCTATGGGTAAGTACACTAACTATGGTTAGGTAGACTAACTAAGGGTTAGTTAAGGAACGAATGGTTAGGTTAATTAATTGGAGTTAATTGAAGTTAACTAGGGTTAAGTTAATGCACTAACCAGGGGTGGGGGAGAAGGGCAGGTGGCCGCGGGAGGAGGAGGAGGAGGAGGAGGAGGAGAAGTGGAAGAAGAAGCGGCGCTGTCAAGGCGGCGGGAGGAGGGCGGCGATCGCGGCGGCGGCGCAAAGACGACGGCGACAGAGGGTGCTCCACGGCGGACAGAGGGCGCTCCACGGTGGCGACAGGGGGCACAGAGACGGGGGGCAAGGGAGATCCGGCGGCGGGGAGGTGGCAGGAGGAGGAGGAGGAGGAGGAGGAGAAGAAGAAGAAGAAGGAGAAGGAGAAGAAGAAGAAGGGTGAGGAGAAGAAGAAGAAGAAGGGTGAGGAGTGAGGAGGAAGAAGAGGAGGAGGAGGAGGAGGAGGAGAAGAAGGAGAAGGAGAAGGAGGACACGCGATGCGGTGGCCTAGAGGCGACAGGGAAGGTAGGTAGGTTTTTTTGTTTTTTTTTTAAATAATTCTTTTCTTTATTTTTTTCTTTTCTGTTGTCTTTTCTTTTGTTTTTTTTGTTGTTTGTTGTTTTTTTTTCCTTCTCTTCTTTTTTTGTGTTTTTCTTTTTTTGTTGTTTCTTTTTTTTTTCTCTCTATCTTTTTTTCTTTTTTTTGTTTGTTGTTTGGTGTTATTTATTTTTTTGATCTTTTTTAAAGTATTATTATTATTTTGTTATTGGATATCATTATATATGTATTTTTTTTTATTTTGATTTTTATTGGGTATAGTTGGTTTGTGGTGTGTTTGATTTTATTATTTGGATTTTTTTAATAAAAAGAAATTGAATAGGGATGTACAAAAAAAAACACACCCCCTGTCCCGCGCGCATGCGCGGGGCGGGAGTAAAAAAAATTTGCAATGACAGGATTAAACGGGACAGGGACAGCGATGTCGAACCACAAACGCCACAGGGGCGTCCCGAGGCGCGTAAACCTAGAAACATGCGCGTTCACATGGAAAACCTTCCAAGTTACGGGATTGGCTTCAAAAATTAATAACTTCAAAATCGTCTGTCGAAACAGGGGTTGGTAAAAAGGAAAAATGGGCAGTTCGAAGGGACGAACACGGCTATAAGGTTGGATGTGATTCTCAGTGAACGTAGGATGCGTTCGTATGGAAAAATCACAAAACAAAGAATAAAGGCAAACGGTCAAGGAATAGCTCCGAGGACAGGGTGAAATAGAATGGAGGAGTGGAGAAGGGACCCCATCAGGTTAAAATGAAGTCAAGGCATAGATGCATGATCATAACAGGGTATATGCATAGGGGTATGCAGCATAGGCGTGCAGGGACGCATCCCCACACTTAGAACCTTAGCAGGAAGGGTAAACCGAATAATCAAGGACCTAGTACCTCACATCAGACCAACCACGAACATCCCCACACTTAAGACATGACCATCACTGAGAAACAAAAGGTGTAGGGTTAGAAGTACTTGGCCCATATTTCCGAGGAGGAATGTCAACTATCGAGGTTGCGTCTTGTAGCGTTGTCAGCTACAGGAGGTACCCGGGTGTCTTCACAGCCCACGTCCTTCATCCTTCGTGGTAGGGACCACGCGGCAGCACCCAGGGAGGTAGCTGGTTGAAGGAATTGCAAGAATTGCGTCGATGACGAGGGATATTGCACTCAACTCATGATCACTCAAATGGAATGAAAGAACAGCCAGTCACTCACCCCATTACTAACATCACTCGAGGAAATAATGATGAAAACACATAGCTCACACCCGATTTAGGAATCGACAAGGGAATGGTGCGAAGAGAGTATGCCAAGGTGCACCATTGATGGTGCATCAGTGCGTCCTGCCCATCTAGCATAGGTGCAAGGAGAAAGGCCGAGCCTTGTACTGCAGTGCACAGAACAGAGTGACGTGTCCTGTGCTGATGGCAAAAACCCATCCCGTGGGTGCATAGGGAAACAGAAACGTACCTGACTCCGTTGGTCGCAACGTCCCTCAATCCTTACCTCCGTTGAAAGATACAGAGGGCAACTCGTTCCTGAAACCCATTGATGTAATCCTCATTGTCACTTGTGCAGAGGTTGTATGCCTTGTGAGCAATTGATGGTGCAACTGTGCATCCCGCCCTATGCCAGCATACAGTGCAAGAAGGAAGGCCAGGGAGCCTTATGGTGTAGTGCACAAGAACAGATCGTGCATTGTGCATTGAGAGGCCCATCCCGTGCATGCAACACTTCGTTCATACATCTCACCTCTCATTTGATTTGAAGGGAAAGACTGGTCACTCACCCCACCCTCTATCTCATGCTCTGATAAATACAGAGGGCAGCCCATACTCACGTCCCCATCCTATTAGAATGAAAGCTCACATCACTCAAGGGGTTGGTGATGAAGATCATGTCAGCTATTGTTGTCATTAGGATCTTGAAGATGAGGCGTCCCCACGGAGGTAGCCTACAAGTCTGGTACTTCAATGATTTGTAAAAAAGGTCGTCTGTTAAGAAGGGCAGACGGACTGATATTACCGAGATAGCGCACCAAGGGAGGTGGCTTCAAATTACTTGCTGAAGAGGTTCTGCTGGTGAGTCAGCTATCTTGAATTGCGGGGTTTTACCACATTTTCCACAGTCAGCTTCTCGCCCAAGGGTGTTGCCACCTTTTCTTGGAACGAGGCTTGTTATGACAGGGAATTTCTTCCTTTTCTCCCATAATAGTTTTGTTTGTTTTGTTTTTTCTTTTCTTTTTCTTTTTCTTTTTCTCTTTTTTTTTTTCATTAAGAAAGAGAATGGTAGAAATACCATGTGTCAGGACCAACCTCACCACCTTTGCTGCATTAGATGAGAAGAGAACAAGGTCGGGTTGAGATGTTTCTGCCAGGGGTTAGCAGAACAAGACCGCCTCATGAGGAGAATCATAAGGGCTATCAGAAGCACGACGAGAAGGACAGTGTGACGCCCAAAAGGGAAAGGGTAGGTCAACTATGATTGTCAAGATCCCAGTAGGGAGGGAAGTACATCTTCAGGCAATAGCCATTGATCAGGAAAGGATCATCAGAGGCATCAACAATCTGCACCTCAACAGAGCCATTAGGATTGACAGCAAGTACCTTGTATGGACCCATCCACTATTGTTGAAGCTTGCCAGGAAACTTGCCAAACCTCGAATCATAGGCCATGACAAGATCACCTTCTTTGAACTCCTTGTGCTTGATGAAACTGTCATGATAGGCCTTGTGTCACGCTTGAGTGGTTTCCATGCACTATAGGGCCATTCGCCGTATCTCATCCAAGCATTCCAAGTGCAGGAGACGGTGTTGCAGTGACTCATTATCTCCCAAGTGTTCTTTAACTGCCACTTGCAAAGAGGGCAATTCCAGCTCAACAGGAAAGACGGCTTCTGTACCATACACTAGCTGGAAAGGGGTCTGTCTTGTAGCTGCCTTATGGGAGGTTCGGTATGCCCAGAGGGCCTCTGTAAGTCGATCGCCCTAGTCGTGACGATGTGCGGCAATCGTTCTTGTCAGAATCGAGAAAAGGATGCGATTGGTGACTTCAACTTCACCATTGGCTCTGGGGTAATAGGGAGTGGACTTACGATGGTGGATCTTATATAGCTCTCTCAGCTCCTCCATGATTTTGTTAAGGAAATGAGTACCTCTGTCACTTACCAGCTCGAGGGGACTGCCAAAACGAGTGATAATATTCTCGTACATGAACAGGGCTACGCTGTTACCATCGTCTCGCTTCAAGGCTTTAGCTTCACACCACTTTGTGACATAATTCGTACATACTAGGATGTATCTGTTCTGCTTCCGTCTGGTAGGTGGATCAATGGGACCCACAAAATCAATCCCCCACTTCTCGAATGGATTTAGGGGAAGAATAGGTTGCAGTGGCATGGCACTTGTTTTGGTGGGTTTTCCCATTTGTTGACAAGCATCACATCTCTTGTAGTAGTCGTATGCATCCTTGTGGAGGTCCAATCCTATGCATGAGCAAGTTGTACCTCTAGCTTGAAAACAATGTGTGGATGACCTTGGCCTAGAGTGTCACTTCAAGGTGAAGGATATCCTAGGTGGATGCCAATGCTGTCATTTGTTAGGACTTGGTCCTTGTTTATGTTGAGCATGGCATAGACATCTCTTTTCGGCCTCCTCTCCACCTTGTGTGCTAACCCCAATGCCTTCTCCACCAAGGCCTTACTCAACTCTATCTGCATCTGTTTGGCCTCTTTCCTCTTCCCATAGTCATGGTGCCACATGCTCTATCAGAGTAATAGCTTCTCAAGAACTCTATGCATTGATGGTAGTCTATTGGAGAGTTTGGCAGCCCATTCATCTAATGAGATTGATTGGAATGGCTATGAGTGGAAGAAAATCGATCAATCTACCAAAGCACTAGCCTTAGGGAGCAAGCTAGCTGCGGAGAGTCCCTAGCATCAAAAGATGGAACAAAAAGAAAGAAATATGCCTCAAAATCTTCATTCATAGTGTTTGGTGGAATACTATAACTGCCCTCATCCGAGAGGCAATGGGAGAGGTGGAAGGTGAAGAGGAAGTAGGAGAGACACCCAAGAGGACACCGCCTCATGAGCAAGAACAGTCTAGCGAAAGAACAATAAGTGAGATAGAAGAACATGAGACACAATTTAGTTGAGGAGGGCTTAAAACACCAAAGAAGAAGATTCCCTAGAAGCAATAGCAAGAAGTCAGGGAAAGAATGATGAAAAAAGAGAAGGCTGACTTGCAAAATGCACAAAAAGAGTCAAAGAAGGCTAAAGAAGAGAGAGGAGGAAAGAAGAAGCTGAATTGCAAAGGATACAAGAGGAGCCTAAGAGAGCCAAAGAGGAAAGAAAGAGGATAAGAGAAGAAGAGGTAGAATAGCTATGCAGAAGGGAAGATGAAGACATGGCTCAAGCATTACGCATGTAGGTAGAGTAGCCCTCCAAGTAGTAGGAGTTGGATGCCATGAACCCACAAGGAGAAGAAGGCCCAAGCACTAGTGCCCAAGTGCAATAAAACTGCAGCACCACCAATAACAAAAGGCAAGGGAAAGAGTATGTTACATCCAATTTCATCTATTCTCATGCCTACTACCTAACTACCACACCCACTCAAGGCACCTCAACAATGGTGGATGTGAGCAATCTCATGGCTTGGGTGCAATTCCTAGTAAATAAAGCACAAGGGGTAGCTCTAGATTCAAGTTAAGGAACCTTGACAATTGGAACAAAGACATCGATAGTAGCTGCTGATACCGAATCAAGACAAGACCCAAATGAGAAAAAATAGAGGCATCCACAACATCCATCCCTATAGTAGTGCCACCATCCATGGGCTATGATGAGTATATCAAAGAGCTCCTTTCACAACTAGAGAGGGCTAAGGAAGAAAAGAAAACAATAGTGGATGAGGTTGGAAGCTAAAAGAGAAACATCGACATCCTTTACGGCTAAAGAGGACTAGTCAAGTGGCTGATTATCAAAAAGAGATAAGTGAGCTAAAGACAAAGCTCAAGGCCAAAGAAAGAGATGAAGACGTGTGGCAAGAAAGCTCATAGAAGAAGCACAAGAGCTTATTGTCTTACAAAGATAGTACAAGCTACTAATCATGCAACAGAAGACCTAACAGGGTAGATGAGAAGAATTCAAGAAGCCATGGGATCAACTTGTAGCAAGAGAAGTAGAGAGAGCTCAGGTAGGAGAAAAGCATCAAAGAGAGATGGAGGAATGAGGTATAGACTGCTAATGGAGATAGAGAAGCAAGGAAGGATGGAAAGATAAATCGAGTACTTGGAGGAGGAGAAGGAAAATGTGACCCAAAAGTGGAGAGACCAAGAGCCAATGATAGCGGCCTTAGCCCAAAGGCAGAGTGAGAGCCTAGCGGAGATGAAACGGAAGGCAGAAGCATGGATGACCCAGAGTGAAGAAAGAGTAAAAGACCTGGCAAGCTATCTAGCCCATGTAGAAGGTGACAAAGTATTAGTGGAAAGCAGGGTAGAGGCTACAAGCACGAGATTGGAAGCCTAACAACGTGCATTCCTTAGTACCATCTTAGATGTCACACAGTCAAAAGAGGAGAAGGACATTGAAACTCTAAAGAGGAAGTTGGAGATCGCCCTGAGAGCCATAAGGCATGGATTGTGTGTCCAACCATAAGGAGTGGGAATGAGCCTAAGCCAATAGGAGCAACGAGAGTATTTGTTAAGGATAGGGCTGATAGTCCAAGAGGTGGAGTTGTTAGGCTTTAAGGAGGGACAAGGACCACAAGAGCCAATGAGAGAGGAAGAGCAACAAGCATTGCCACCAAAAGAGGGGCAAGATTTTGAAGTAAGGCAATAAGATGGGGAACAAGTCCCCCAACCACCCTCTCCGAGTTCGGAAGCCCAACAGGAAGTGCCACTTGAGGATGCAACAACAGAAAGGAAAGAGGAGATTAGAAAAAAAGGAAGAAGATGCTAGAGCAAGCACGCAGAAGGCTAAGGGCACGATCCCTAGCAACCCCAGAAGCCCCCATCCCACAAAGAGAAGAATGCTTTCCAATCAACTGGAACTTGGAAGTTTAAGTATGGGAGCAGTGGGAGAACGAGTGTAGGCCCTTCAAATTCACTTGGGTATTATCTCCTAAAGTGGTGGAAGAAGTGATCAGCATGGGTAGAAGGCTTGGGGAGTCGTGGAGTGCAAAAAGAGAGACACATCCAACACTATGGGGGATAGAGGCAATGACTACTAGGAAGACAAGGTCATAGAGGTACCTAGGACTATTAAAGGGTATGAATCACAACCAAGATGGACGTCGAGAATCTAGGACGAGAAAGTAGATGCATGGATGTCATTTTGAAGCACCCTACCCTATGAAAGATATGACCCAATGTACATGCCATATCCAAGAAGGGTAGGGGTGGACTTTAACCCCGACATCCATGGTTGTTACGACTTCCCTAAATCTACAATGTAAATGCTACTAAACCGAAGGAAGCTCTTGTATTCTCCAAAAATGACCTAGGACCCTCCATCTCCCACTTCCTTAATAAATTCTCCTCCTGTCCCAATCTTGCCTTTATCACAACCTATAACTACCTTAGGCTACCTAGGGTTTTGCTTAAGCAACCTCCTACCACAAATGAATACCACCTCCTATCCCTATTTTTTAATCTAAATGCCAGCATAGATAACTACACCATGGCTAGATTAATAATGCAAGCCGCCCTCCTTCCATCCTTTTGCGTGGCCCTCTTAGAGGACATGAATGACATCTACTTGACTACATGCAACCACCCATTCAAATCCACTATCCCTCTCAACGTATGTATAAACTTAAAATGATACATGCAGGGCAAGTAATTTCTTGGCAAGTCCCTTAAGCCCCCAGCCTCCTCCTCCCATGACCACGATCATGAGGACTGGCTCTTTGCATACTTATTATTTTTTTAAAAAGAAAAAATAAAAGAGAAGAAAATGAAAAAATGAAAAAGAAAAAAAATAGAAAATAAAATAAAAAACAAAAGAAAACAATACATCTCATTTTTGCTTAGCATCACAATTATTGCACTTATAGGGCTCCTCAAGCTAGGTGCATCAGGTGGCCTTGTTTAACCCCCTAGCCCCTTTTATTTCCCACTTCACGCTTAGGGCACATCAAGGGAAGGACGTACCTAGGGAGTTCACGCTCGAGACATGTCTCCCTGACCTACACCCACCGCACCTCCCTTATGCACGAACTAGGTCCTCAAGTGTGGGACAACACCCAAAGATTGCTTGCGGTTCAACCCAACTCCTAGTTCCACTAGCATGGACACAATCCACCACATGATAAGGTAGACATACCCCCTAGGTAGCAATGCACTTTTCTTTTCCTTTTTAGGTAAATACGAATGTGACCAACCAGTGATCTTGGTAGCCTTCCCGTTAACCACTTAATATACCCTCAATCTCCAAATCCTCGACTAATCTGGCATGCTTCTCTTCCATGTCAAATCTCCATGAGAGCCCCATCATCAACCACATGACAGCCCTTTAATCACTAATCTCTCACCAACAAAGACCCAGAAGTGCCATGGGACTGGCACTTGACTAGGAGGGAGTAATGTTAACCCTAGTGCAAGATAAAGGAAAAGAAAGAAAAATAAATCCAAGAAAATTGAGAAATACAGACCTGATAGAGGAAACAAGAGAAGAAAAGGAAAAGGATGCAAAGGCAACCTCAAAGAAGGCAAAGGGGAAGGGCACATTTTAAAATGCAAAGGTACCCCAAAATTTTATAAAAAAGGCGCCAGGCTCCCTCCTATGCAAATTGTAAAGAGTAGATGGGCATAGTGAAGGGATAATGTAAATAGAAGGGAATAGGAAAAGATGAACTTGGCAAGATTCCCAATCATGTAAAAAGGAGATGGGTGCCCAAAGGGATAAGTGCATGTATAAACACCAAAAAGTAAATGGAAGAGCTCATTCTTGGTGTGTGGCTGAAGTGGCTCTCTTCTTCTCTTCTCCTTGCTTGTTCTTGAGCTTGTGTTTGAGAGAGGGAGTGTGAGATTGTGAGGGAGCGAGTGTGTGAAGGTGAGGGACCATGTTGGAGAAGCTCCCCATCTTCTCCTCTCTTGTTCTCTTCTCTTCTCTTCTCTTCTCTTCTCTTCTCTTCTCTTGTCTCACACATGTGGCTATGGAGGATGGAGCTTGAAGGTAGAGGATTGAGCTTGCTTGAGCTCGCATCTCAGATCGTGGAGCTACCAAAGTGCTTGAGGAAGGAGGCTACTCAACTGGGCATCAAGGTAAGATCACTACACTTGTAGGATTGAGAGCACATACAGCTAGGTGAGAGATAGCCATTAGTTGCTTGCTTGAAATGCTTGAAACAATAAGCAATCCATGGGTCTTGGCGGTCGTACTTCAAAAGGTCTGGATCAAACTACTTTATTTGAATCATGAGAAAAAGGAAGACCATTATTCTTTTGCTTTTAATAATTCAATAAAGAGATTGGTTGATATTGTTGTGAAAGCTCAGCTTAAAAAAGACCAATATTTGCTTTTAAAGAATTCAATAAAGGGATACGTCAATACTATTGTGAAGACTTGGTGAAAAAGAGCACTCCATTTTATCAACACATACTTTGTGGAGAACTATGGTTGTCAATATACAACATGTAAGGAATGAGGTCATAAACAAGCATAAACATATTACTTTAGAACTAAAAGACATGGAAACTACAAGACATGGATGAAAAAGGATACGCTCACTATATGTGAGATGTTCAAGACCTTTTATAGAAACCAATTGTGATGTACAAAGACATCAAATACTCATCAACACAAACAAAAATCTACAAGATTCTAGGGGTTTTGGTGAAGAAGATACTCGTTAGCAAGATGAAATAATTCTACAATGAATGTGATTCTCTTTACAATTCTCAAAGAAGTCGACCAAAAAGTTCTCTTCTTTTTGCTACTTTCACTACCATTGTCTTTATCCTCTAACAAAGCATACATTCTTCATTGTGCATAAAATACATTTGTGTCTTGTACCCTAAGTGGTGGGTTCTTAATAGGTTTAGTAGCTACATCATAAGTATTGTAGCATATAAAGTATCAATTTCTAAATTCTAGAAAGTTTAGAGCATAGAAGATAATTTGAGAGTGCTATATTATTCAATAAGGATAGCTTTGTCTCTATTTTGACATGTATGAGTACAACATTAAGATTTAGACAAAGTTTTGAGCACATACAATGGAACTATTGTGGGATAAGGATAGATTTGGTTAGTTTGTATAAGGTCTAGGTTCATTCTATTTATAGGTAAAGGATGTCCTTACTAAGTGGTTAGGATCTTATCAATTACCCCATCTAAGGTTTTTGCAGTGAATAATGAGGGCAGTGAGGAAGGAAGGAATCTTCTCTACCATGGTATAGCCTACTAAAGGCTCAATAGCTTTAGCTTAGTGGAGCTTAGGGGTTTATCTAGAAATAGTTCTTTATTGACAAGAGGAGTAGGCTTTAGTCCTTAGGCTTGGGCTAGGAGTCATAGAGAAAAGTTATTGTTATGTTTTGTGAGCATGACTCTATTATTCTAGATCTAAGATAAGGTCATGATTAGGATGCATTAGCATGCACTTTGAGTTTTTTTAATGCCATTTCCCCTTGCAAGGACTTAGGCAAGTACTAACAAGCATAGAGCAACAAGGTCTCTAATTTGACAAGGGATATTCTTCTTAGATTAGGTAGCCAAGTAGGCACAATGATTCTAGTCTATTCTTTGGCCATACCTAGGTTTCAAACTAGCTTGATGGTTGCATAAGGCAAATTATCTTTATTGAGGCTTTAGAAGTTGGGTTTTACAATGGCTAGTATTTTAGCCTTTTTTGGTTTTAACGTATCAATCCAATTCTTATCCTGGAGAAGGACTAGGTAGGTCCCTAATCACTCATTCTTCTAATGGATGTATAAGGGATTGAAGGAGAGTATTATAGAAATCCATTTCTAATGGGTAGGCAAGGGATTGAAGGAGCTTGTCTAATAGAGAAGTGGTGATAGAGGTCTTTGGGATGTCATTGAGGGAGGTGGTAGTAGGGATGTGATGATTCACATGGATGTTTTCCTAGGGCTCATTGTTTCTAGGAGGGTCTTTCAAAAGGTTTGATCTTGGGTGTTTCAATTGGCTTGCGTGCATTTTTAAGTGCTCACTCAAGTAGCAAATGACAAAAGGTGTGGTCTTGTGATAATTTGGAGACCTGAAGTCGATACACATAGTCATGCAAAATGCAGGCTACATAAGCTCATGGTGGTAGGGGTCTGGGCTTGGGTAACTAGAGAGACCTATTGCCCTAATAAAATCCTTGAGCCTATAATATCCTTTTAGGGACCCATTGAGAGTTGCTATATTGATGTTTCTTGCAAGGGTATTTGGGTTGTGTGAGTTGTTTGCAAGTGTAGCTAAATGAGGTTTATGTTTTATCTTTTTTCTTATTTTCTCTCCTTTTCTATTTTCTTCTAGGTTTAAAAATTTTTGACTTAAAAAACTCTAAGGTAATTTTTTTTCAAAAGGAAAAGTAAAGACTTTAAGTTTAAGAAAACATCACCTAAAATGAAAGAAAGCTACTCCTTTTTCTCCAAGATTGTAGAATATGGGTTACATTACACCATCACTTTGAACTGACAAGTACAATCTATGCCATCACTCAAAAAGAGCTTTAAAAAGAGAGAAACTTCCCTTAATAGTGCTTAAAATCTTGCGAATTGTTATCTTAGGGATATTTGAGGGTTTTTTTCTCAAAAGCTTTGTAAGGAAAACTAGAAATCAATACAAGTCACACAGTCCAGTTTTTGGTTTCCCTTGAAAACCCTTGTACTCTCTCGAAAACCCCTTGCCATGCTATTTCAACCAAAAAAACCCTTCTCTATTTAGGGAAAAGAGAAACGTTGTGGGTCTTTCTTTTCCAATAAAAAGGAAAAACAACCATTCTATATTCAAGGAGACCATTTAATTGTGAGGAGTTTTAGAAAAACCCCATGTGGCTTGAATTTGGAATTGGAAACCCTTTCTAAGTGGCCCTTCTAAAAAATAGATTCTTGTGGGAAATCCCCACATGAACGACTCCTTGGACTCTTGTGTAGTTAATGGAGAGCTTTTGAGTTAAAAAATGATGGATTTTGATGGTAAATCTAGTTACAAGCTTGAACAACACTCCGATGATTGGTGATTTTAGCTTTGGGACTCCTAGTAGCAATCAACAAATTATAGATTTGATGGTAGAGTTAGAAAAAAGTATTTTTAAAAAAGGTGGTTTGACATCTACATTGATCAAAGGACAAAGTATGGTTCTTGATTGTTATATACCATCCATAGCAAAATCAACAGTTGATTCAAAGGAAGCTACTTCACTTTCAAGGCCTCATAGTAGCAGGGTGCCTCTTCTAGGTAAGTGAGACATGTTGAATTACAACATAGCATGTCCAACAAGCTTATTGCACCCCACTAAAGTGCACTTGATAATGATATCACTTATATAGTTCACTTATGTGTGACCCTTCAAGTTGCCTTTATGAAAATACAAACTGATTCAAATATGGTTATCTAGCTATTTTAGTTATGATCAAAGGGTGATGGTGGAATTTCATTGCAAACATAGTAATATCACAACACATGGCCATGGGAGGTTGACTAGTCATAGGTCTAGTGTTGCAAACTACAAAGGTTGCTAGCGATATGAATAGTCTTTGCACCCAACTCCTAAAAGCAAACTTATGCAATCTGCATATATTGTGACTGACCAACTTTGTCTCTATGACACCTTGTAATTAGAGAATTAGATAGGGTATGATATCACTTTAGATAAGAGTGTTTTCCCATGCAACCCCTTAGGATGAAGATAGCCTTCTCCTTTAGCACACATAGGATAGTTGGTCATATACCCTCTATATATAAACACTTGTATATCACATGCCATGTGATCTTCATGCGATAAGGGATTAACTAAATACTTGTCCATTATCATCACCTTCAAGTTTAGAAGACAACTAGATATGAAAATAGGCTCTAGTACAGATAGTGGTGCATGAAAGGAATGGGTGGGGCTTAGTACACTTTGATATGGCCCCATTGTAAAATCCCACATGAGCCTTTGTAATAGTGGCTAGGTCAACATTTCATGTGCTAGTAACCATGTAAGGACTTAGGCCCCTGTACTTGGGGTTTTGTTTATGGTGCTAACTAGAGCTTGATACTCCCTTTGGGAATCCCTTGACCTAGTCTTGTAATTTGTTAATTAGCTCTAATTAATGTTTAGGGTCAAGATACCCTCCCACTTTTGCACTCTCAAGCTAGTCAATTTTGGGTGCTAATGTAGCACTCTCTACACTTAAAATAGGTTTATTGGAGGGCAAAGTGGTTACACTTTAATCTTTAGGATGATTTTGACTATTTCTCATTTTTGGTCTTCTCTTTTCTAATATCTATCAATTACTTTTTCTAGCATTTTGCTTTGAGCTCTTGTCATTACATTCAATAGAATGGGAATAAGATCCTCATTAAAGCCCTCGACTTTGAGTAGATTGAAAGATATTGATGGTATGATTGCCTTACCAAAGGATGCTTTTCACATATGGAAATTTGCAAATAGATGCCTAATGTTGCACTTTAATCATGTCATTCAGCAAGAGCTGTAGTCAGCAAAGTAGGCATCGAGATGAATGGAACGAGTGTGTAATGTGAAGTCCTAAAATCTAGGGCATAGTCGTTCCAGTTATCTGATAATGTAAGCAATGATCATTCAAACGAAGACAAAAATGAATTTGATAAGATGAAGAAGAAGAAGATGGAGGGTTTGCAATGTGGCAACTTTATCTCACCACTCTAAATAAATAGTTTTCTAAGAAAAAGCTTTACAAAGAGCAACAAGACAAAGGTAAAGGGTCTAAAGCCTTTTTGAAAAAACCAACCATATCCGAGCCCTATTGCTCAAAATGAGATATTGTATTCACCCATCACATGAGGGTTCTCTTACATGAGCTGACGGGTAGAGCTCAAAAGTGGTTGTTTATATGCATGTAAATCTTGACTTGTGTTCGAGATGAGGAGCACAAGCTAATGGCTTGTGATGATTCTCAGCTTGACTACAATCTCAAAAGGATTATTGAGTACATGGTGTTTGAGGGGTGTACATGTGGGATGCATAAGTGGGTTTGTCATGCCTTCTCGAGTGCCTTCTCCAAACATTGTGGTAGTTCAAAAAGGATGGAGTGGTTTCACCGAAGCAATTGGTGCTCAAATGAACATTGTACATGGATACGGGATATGCATGTGGTGACTAGATGTCTACTCATGTGTTAGTCTCCCAATGTAGCATTGACAAAGGAGTGTTGAGAGGTAAGAGAGGTTACAATTGTAGTTGTGCAATGCTACATTGGGTGAGTAAAAATGTGAAAAAATACCTCACTAAAAGTAATTGTTGTTGTGCAATGCTACATTGGGAGAGTAAAAATGTGAAGAAAACACCTCACTTAAGAGGGGATGTTAAGATTGTAAGTTTCGGTGTATGTGTATGTGACAACACCCCAAAATTTCAAGGTGAGTGGATAAGTATTGATCATGGAAAAGTCAAGGTAATGATGCCACCTAAAATGGCCAATTGTATGAGTGAAAGGTTAAAAGGCTATTTATCAAAGAAGCCTTGTATTGTAGCATTGTCTGTGTGGAATATCAATTATCATTATTGAGTGTGAAATCTATTATCCTCTTATATCTATAGCCATGGAAATTATTTCTACTATAATCCATTGTGATTATGTTAACTATTTGTATACACCATGATTAGCCCCATGTGTGGTTTGCTAATACCTTTCAGATCATGGGAGTGTTTGAAGACTCAAGCACCTCATGTGATGAAGCATTGAAGCTTGTGGTAGAGTCTTTGTGAATAAATTCACTACATTGTCCTCCATGGGATAATAGGCCATTGCTAACTCGAAATCCACAATTTGCTCTATTATAAAATGATACTAAACATTGATATGCTAAGACACTCTGATTATCCACGTGTAGTTGTGTGGGTTGTATCTATCCCAATATATGCCAAAAAAGAAACAAAACCAAACTACCTCATAAGTGGGAGAACAAAGTGCTTGATACTTAGCCTAAGGTAAGGTCGTGCTAGGTTATTTCTTACTGCTCCATGAGATAGCTCCCGATCTGAGGAAGAAAGTAAAACCTATAGTGAGCATCTCGAATCCGCATCACATCCCCAATCTAAGTCACTCCATTCAATAATCTCTCCATACATGATCCCGTAGGGATTAGCAGAGAGAGAGGAGTCCTTGATACCTATCGCGTCTAATGCACATACCAAGTATGTGAGAGGCATGTCCCAAATCCTTCATCTCAAAGCTCTTCTTGAGCTGAGCCTTAAGAGCATCTAGCTCATCATAAACTTTCCCTGCTAATAGCATGCCATCCATATAGAGTACCAAAATAAGCAAAGATCCATCATGGGCTTTCTTCGTGTACAAGCACGAAGCCATAGCACTACGGCTGTAGCCCTGTGACTACATAAAGGCATTGAACTTATGATACCATTCCCTAGGTGCCTGCTTCAAGCCATAAAGGCTTTTCTTCAACTTGCACACTAGGTGCTCCCTGCCATGCTCTATAAATCCCTTAGGCTTCTCCATGTAAATCTCATCATACAAGTCCCCATGTAACAAAGCCATCTTGACATCCATTTGGTACAAGTCCCAGTCAAGCTGTGCAACCAAAGCCAAGACTAAGCATAGGGTGGTCATCTAAGCCACATGAGAGAAGACCTCATCAAAGTCAACACCATGATCTTTCTCAAAACCCTTTGCTACTAATCTAGCCTTGTATGCCAGCTTGGGGTGTCCAAGGGTACTCTTCAGCTTGTACACCCACTTGCATGGTAGAGCCTTCTTGCCAGCATGCAAGGAAACCAAATCCCAAGTCATATTCTTATGCAAGGAGTCTATCTCAGATTGCATAGCCCTCCCCTAGGAGTGTATTTTCCCTATGCATAGCCTCATCATAGGTGAGAGGCTCTCCTACATCTGTAACCAAGACATAGTACATGGAGGGTTCAAATTTTTCAAGTGGGCATCTATCTGTAGTAGAACGCTGCACTACAAGCTCTGTTTCCTGCCCAACATTCTATTCAACACCCTGGCCATCAGCATCTGTTGCTACTACTTTGTAGCCTGTCCAGTTGGCTGTATGGGAGCACGTGGCTCCTCCTGAAATATAATCCTGCGTATCTCCATGACTCTCTGAGGCTGCCTATGCATCTTGTCTTCATGGAAGACTACATCATAGTTACGGATGACTTTCCACGCCTATGGATCCCATAAACTGTAGCCCATCTCTCATGTATCTCCATAACCAAGGAATATGAATTTAATACTCTTAGGATCTAGATTGTTACACTTGTCCTTTGTCCTTGGGCATATGGCATAGTGCCTCACATCCAAAGACACGTAAATGTGCATAAGAGGGAGGCTTTCCTATCCATACCTTCTCTGAAACTTGAAAATCAATGGCACTATAGGGTGATCTATTAATGACATGCATGGCAGTTGTAACTATCTCAGCCCAAAAGTGCTAGGGTAGGCCTACATGGCTAAGCATACTTCAAACCCTTTCCTGGATAGTCCTATTTATCCACTTAGACACACCATTCTATGGAGGGGTGTAAGGGGCAGTCAACTAATGCTTAATACCCCTCTCATCACATAATTGCTCAAAATCACGTGATACATATTCATCCCCATTATCTGTCCTAAGGCATTTTAGGCTATGCCCAAACTAGTTTTCTGTCAAAGCAACCCATCTCTGAAAAACTGCCAATACATTAGACTTCTAATTTATGGGATTAACCCATACTTTACGTAAAAAATCATCTATGAAAGTAACAAAATACTTTGCACCACCCATAGACTAACAAGGCATGGGTCCACAAACATCAAAATGAACCAAAGTCAAGGGCTCACTCATGTGTGACATACCATACTTCTTATGTGTAGACCTAGTTTGCCTACCATAAAGAAAATGACCACAAGAATCAAAATGAGAATAGTCAAGGGGCAGTAAGTACTGCAAACTAGAAAGCATTTGCATTCCCCTAATGGACATGTGCCACAAATGGGCATACCAAAGAGATACAGGAGGCAAAGGCCCCACAGACAATACATGATCAAATGTAGATCTAGAAACAACTAAGGGGTAGAGGCTACGAGCCTTAGCACCTCTTGCAAGCACAAGCCTACAACGAGTAATCTTCCATGCGGAGTCTCCAAAAGATACATGATATCCTATGTCATCAAGCTATCAAGCGGACATGAGACTACATGTCAATGCAGGTATATGATGTACATCATGCATAACAAAACTGCTGCTAGAAGAAAACTACAGCCTAACATCACCAATGTCGACAACCTTAAGAGACCTGTCATCACCCAAGTGCACAGAACAACCCGAAATAGAATGGTATGAATGAAACCACTCTCGACAAGGTGTTACATGAAAGGAAGCCCCTGAGTCTAAGAGCCAACATTGTGCATACATAGAGTGTATCTCTAACATATGCAAAGCACTAGATGAAGCTGCTGCAAGGATATAATCCCCATCACTATCCTTGGGCTGTATAACATTGATTTCTTCAATTTTAACACTTGACTTAGCAGGTGCTATGTTACGATCAGAAGACTTTTCTTGCACTTTCTCTTTCCCCTTGTCTTTGCATCTTTCATTGCGCAATTCATGACACTATGGCCTTTCTTCTCACAATGATGACAAGTTAGATTTGCATTTCTCCCATGAGACTTATTACATGACTTATTACTTGAATCAATATTTCTACAAATTCTATCCATTGCCATTACCACGGTCATTCTTTTCATTTCCATCATGTCGACCTCTAACTGTCAAAGCATGAGACACAGAGAGGCATACAAATTCTTACGGTTTATCTCTTCCTACAAAGAGAGCTCTCAATATCAAATAGCTTCAAAGCAGTGGCAAAAGCACATAAGGCAGTGCGGGATACATCCCAAGAATCATTAAGAGTTCCAAGCAAGAACAATGGAGTGACATCCTCTTTGAAATCAATGCCGTGTGAAACCAAGTTCTTAAGAATAGTATGAAACTGGCTCAGATGAGCTGACATGGTCACGTTCTCTTTAATGCGGAGATCCATAAGCTGTTTTAGCCAATACATTTGACTTGCATGACTTTGCTTGTCATAGAGGTTCTTGATCTTATCCCAAAGCTGCCAAGCACTTTGTGCTTCCTCAACCACATTGTAATGCACCTGTTCACTCAGAGACAAGATGAGGCTAGACTTCCACAACTCATTAAGCTCCATCCATTCGTCATTAGTCATAGTTTTAGGCTACTCTCCACTCAACCTTAATGGCTTAATCAGCAATTTCTGTAGCAATACCTACCAAACTTGGCTCTTCAAATAGGCATAATTCATACCATCAAGCTTAGTGATGTTGAAGATAGCAATGTCAATGGAAGAAGATGCCATACTACAAGCTGAAACAATGCAAACAGTTCAAAACTGCTTGTTGTGAACTGCAAAAAATGACCAAAAACCCACCAAAGCCAAGGAAAAATGGTGAGAAACGATTATTTAATGATGCTCCCCACCAAGTACCATCAAAAGTACATCAAACTAGGATGATTCAGCATAAAAATACATGACAATCTGGAGATATATGCTTGCTGTAATTTATGACAACAATGTACAATGAGAGCTAATAGTAGGTAAAACCCAATGTTCAAAGTCAATCATTGATTTTCAATGCAAAACCAACATCAATTGGGCATAAACAAGCATGTAATAGTCACAAAATAACATAATCCAACACCCAAGCATGTTAGACAAAGTCTGTCAGTAAAGTCAGTACACCCCCCAATCAACAAGGCAAAATGTACATACCACTACCAAGACCTGACACAAAATTAGTGTCTGCTCAATTAATACAAAGCTGAATCAGCCCAAGTAGATCTACACGAACCAAGGTATATCAACCATACATCATCCATGAGGAGATCTTGGTCTCAAAGATCCAAAAGCTCAATATGCATAACCTGCACTACTCAATGTCTGATAAGCATACAAAGACTTTCCCACTGGCACAAAAGCCATAAGTGTTAACCAAATAAGCTCAAACAAAGCATATAAGAGAACCAGTGATGGAGTATCCAAGATCATACATCAATAAGACATCCAAAGCATATGAGCACTCAACTATCCAATGATATCATCCAATGTCATGAAGACAATCCCAATCAATCTCTAATGAGCCAAAGAAAGACCAAAATAAGCTCCAGAATATCCAAAGTCAAGCCCAAACGAAGCTCCAGTAGCATTCAAACAATGTAACTAGTATGTGTAGGTAACATAAGCATCAAGCATGTACCAATGGGTCATACATAGACCATAGGTATAGCTTTTGTCACAAGGCATGCCAATGTAGACCAATGTCAAGTAAATGCCAACCAATATGGAGCTCAAACAAGGCTCAAAATACACTCCGTAACCATCCAAAGCATTTTCCAACCTTCATTTGCATCCCAATAGTCATATGAAACACCCAGGAAGCACCCGTGAGACCAATAGACAAAGCATAAAGTGACTAAATAAGCTTCATCCCTAGAGTGTACATCAGTGATTTACTATGTAAAACTAAGTATTTTAGGCCATTAAATCAGCTCCAAATGATGGCCAATCAATAAGCATACATTCGAGGACCATTCGGGACCAACCGGGCATCAAATGTCAATGCCAACCAAGCATAAACATAAAGTGCTAATGTAACACTATTTGTGGCATCCTGTGGACAATGGAAAACAGTTTTAGACTAAGGTCAATCAGTCCAAAAATCAATGCAAATTATAAACCACCAATGCCAAGCATCAAGGGGGTGTTTTCAAGTGTCAAATGAAGTGTTTTCAAGTTGCCAATGAGTACGAAGGGAGGGTTGAAGTAAAAAAATGAATTTTGCAAGTCTTCAAGATGGCCGAAATAGGGCTGATGTTGCTGGGTATGCTATTGGTCTACGTGCATTAATGGGGTGGAAGGGGGGCTCAAGTAGGGCCTAAAGAATACCTACACAAAGCCTTGTCAAGCCTAATCAGGCAGGAGCCAAGATATGAAATGGGGGAGCTCCAATGGTTGGAGCTATGGCTGCCCCTTCCTACTGTACCCTGAAAATTGAAATAAACACTCAAAAGAATGCTTCAATACCTCTCAAGGAATGCCTTGAGGGTGCCCAAATAGGCCGAGTAGGTGTCGGGAAGCCGAGGAGTGATCAGAGCTCGAAGGAGTCAGATATGGCTATTGGGAGAATGCACCAATGGTGCAAGGATTCGAATGAATGCTGAAGGAGTCATGAACCAAGCTCAAATGCTCAAGGAGCCATGCTCTGATACCAATTGAAAGATGAGAAGGATCGAAGCTTGCGTGGGAGAACTATGGTGGGAAAGCAAGAGCAAGAGAGAGAGACTCACATTGTGGGAACTCCAACAGTCACAATGTGTGACCGATGTCGGGGGGGTTTTTGTCGAAAGGTCGAATCCACCGGGGATCAGAAGTAGAAGGAAGTAGAGATAGGAGATGGAAGAGAAGATAGAGAATGCCCAAGTGGTAAACACGACAAAAAGAAATCACAATGAATTGATTCAATATGTATTGAAAGAACCTGGAATCTTTGCACTGCTCAGAAGAAATCTCCAGGCATTAGTTCTCCTGGAGCTCCTTCGTAGACCAAAAAAGTGGATCAGAAAAATCAGCTCTTTCTCTACTGCCCGGAACCCAAATCTGATGGCTCCGTTGGCTCCGAAAGGGGGCCAAAATCTCAGGACACCTGCTCACGGATCTCCCAGATCACTCCTTCTTCTTTCAATTCAATCTACAGTTTTCAGACTATTTACAGCGATCGCAACGCGTGCGATTTCGTCAATCTGTCTTTTTTATGAAAAGTTTCCTAATTGGTTGAAAAAGCAACTAGCTTTTTGCATGCCATCCTAATCTAGAAGCTTTTTTTAACTTTTTTGGATTTTACAATAAATAATATAAAAAATAGAGTAAATTATCCAAAAATCTAGTATTTTCAGATAATCCATGCAACTCACACTGGTACTAATGGCTCAGATCACATTGACTCTCTAGATCAATAGAGAAATCAGATGATGATGCATTCCATACTTTTTCACACTGTGTTCTCATCATGTGCCAAAATCCTAGTTGTCACCGCATTCTGAGTCCTCCTCATCCTGTGCAACCATATCCTTTACTTCTTCATCTTCCATATCTTCCTGGCTAGCCCCTATATCATAGCCACTATTTTCTTCCAATTCTAGCAACTCATAGGCAGTAGATTCCCGCCTTTTAAATAATTTGATTATTTTACCTGCTATCGAATGTCCCATCCCGCTCATTTAATGCATAAGTAGTATTATCAAACACATGCCTTACCACATAGGGTCCAAACCATCTTTTGGAAACTTTACGCATGGCACTATGTTGGTTATCTAAACTGCTATCATAAACCAATACCCAATCTCCATCTTGTATGGTTCTTGGTCTCAGTCTATGTCTTTTGTCAAACCGTTTCTTGTTCTGTATCCTTGCTGCCCTTAACTTTGTAGTTGTTGCCTCTATGTCTTCGGACTTTCTTTCCAACTGTCTAATGCGTAAGGCCAACAACTCCTCTCAATTTAACTCCTCCTCCCAAGGTAACACACTCCATGTGACTGTCATTTCTTCTATCGGCATGATAGGTTTTTGATGATACATCAATTCTATAGGCATATATCCTGTAACAGCACTATGAGTTGTTCTGTCAGCCCATAAAGCATAAGGGAGCAATCGTGGCCACTCTTTTATCTTCTCTCCACATGCTTTTGCCAATGCCTTCACAATAGGTGGATGACCTCTTTCACTTTTGCCATTTCCTTTAGGATTATAGGCTAAAGTTAAAGCAAGCTTTATCCCCAACCGTGCAAAGAAATCATGAGCTTCATCTGCATCCAACTCACCCCTATCTGCTGTAATTTTTCCCACATAGCCATATCGACAAAAGATCTCTTCTAAGAGGAAAGTACATATGGCATTTGTCGTCTTAGTACGTAGAGCTCTCCCTTCCACTTGATTAGTCAAGTCTTCACGAGCAAGCACAAGATACTTCATTTGCCAAAGGCCTGTAGGCATTGTGACCAAATCCACCACCCACTTAAAATGAAGAGACAATGGATATGTGGGTTGCAATCCATCCCGATGTCTCACAATTGAATACATTTGACATGTCGTACATGTTTCCACAAAGTGAGCAACATCCTTATACATACCCTCCCACCATTATCTTTCTTTGATCTTTGTAAAAGTACCCCAAACACCTCGATGAACAGTCCACAAGCTTTCATGAAATTCTTGCATTACTTTTACTTGTGAAGCTCTGTCACCCAAAACTCGCAATGGCATACCCTGTTTCTTTTTAGCATGTTTCCATAAGTATCCATCTTTTAAGAAAAATCCATAGGCTTTCCTCTTGATCTTCTTAAACTCCTCATCTGACCATTCATCTCTCTTTGTTAATGTACTAAGATATTGACCAATTCTCAGCCACTCTCTTGCATATTTGTCTTCCAGAAACACTTCTACACAAGATGCAAAACATCTAAAGTGTCTTCTCTTTGTTGTCCAAGCTTCTGTTAATGCTATAGAAACACCTTGCATTGCTAAATTCACTCTTGCAACATCATTTTCAACCATAAGAAAGTCATCTTCTTCTTCCTCATCCATCATCCCATCTTCATTCTCATAGCATGCTCGAGATAACATGTCTGCCCCCACTGGGTTATCCCTTCCTGCAATATGCTAAAATTCAAGGTTCAAAGATTTAATGTATGCAATCCACCGGAGCATAGCAATGTCCGGGGTAGCACAACTAGTAATCATACCCAATACCAGCAAACAATCAATCTCAATGACTACATGAGAACCCATAAAATACTCCTTATCACATTTAAGGGCTGTCACAATTCCCCATAATTCTCTTTTTACCTGTGGATATCTTCTCTATCGTTCAGTCAATACTTTTGCACCAAAGCGTATTGCATATCTTTGCCCTTCCTCATCATCTTTCCCAATTGCCCATCCAATCCCGATTGGGCTTGTATCAACAGTAATAATGATAGGCTTTCCATGTGAATAGTCAGCCTTTCTCAACGTTGGATCTGATTTTAAGAGTTGCTTCAATTTCTTCATTGCTTTCTGATGCTTCCTTTCCTAATGAAATTTCTGACCATGAAATTTCTTATGCTTCCTTTCCCAATGAAATTTCTGACCTTTCCTTAGAAGCTGATAAAGAGCATCGGCTACATGTGCAAAGTGAGGAATCCATATCAAATAGAACACGCATGCACCCAAGAATCTACACACCTCTGATACATTCATGCATACATCTTGCATTTTATCAATCCCATCTATTTTTGCTGGTGATGGCCTTCGCCCATAAGGCCCACACATATGCCCAACAATCAAAACCTCTTCAATTCCAAAGACAGACTTTTGTCTAAAAAGAGTTAAATGCACCTCTTCTAGACGTGTCAAAATCCTCTCACAATCCACAATATGGTCTGCAACAAACTGTCTGCATCCATGAGCATCCATCTCTTCATTCTTTTCATCCACTGTGCACCCTTTGATTGGAACATCATCCAAGAAGGGCATAGTCAATTGTGGTATAAAATCCCTGAGTACCCTATTCATAGCATTTGTCATGTGTGCCACTGAGTTTGTTGCACCCTGTGGGAGAGTACACATCCGTGCTAACCCCAAAGGAGTCTTCATGGTTGTGATATCCTCGCTTTCAATTGCAAGCTGAAACTAATCATACCCCGAGTAAAGATCACGCAAAGAATAGATCGCTCTGCCTGCAAAAGTCTCTGCAAATTCATCAACCACAGGAACTGCACCCACATTTCTTATGGTCACTTTGTTGACCGGTTGCATGTCTTGAATAAATCTCAAAGCCCCATTCTTTTTGGGCACAGTAAACCAACGACTTGAGTATGGGGTTGAAGAAGGCTCCAAGATTTTCATGCGAATCTTTTCATTTAGCAAATCCATCAACTTTGGCAAGTAAGCTTTAGGCACTAGAATAGGCCTCAAGTTCCATGGTACATGTGGCACAATAAATATGACCATAGAAGAGACAACATTGGATCCACACAACCTATTTCACTTGGTTGAAATGCAAATGCCTTCCCATGTCTAGCCAACATCTGCATAAAATAGTTTCTCTCAGTAGGCAAAAGAAACCCTTCTACACCAACTTTCAATTCCTGTAATGTTTCAAATGTAAACTGATGACCTATATCTTTAGGATCCCATAAGCTTGACAGCCTTGACACTTTTTCATACATACCCTCACTCTCTGGTGGAAGTGGCAAAGCAATTGGTTTCACCTTTTTGTCAACTGTCTTATACTTTGTCTCCACAAGTGCTTTAGCCCATTGTAATCCTTCCTGTTGAGTATAACATCATACATATCCAAAGAACATACTGACAACACTCTGTTTTCAGCCTCATTTTCTGCATCTATAGTTGCTGAAATTTCAGCCATAGTGTTAGTAATATTCAGCCATAAAAGATGCCTGAAATGCCATCATTTTCAACTAATAGCCCCAATGATCTCAGTTTCTTAATAGCCTGTTTCATAGATATGCATTCAGCCCTACACATAGCTTCCATAGGCTTAAACCAACATGAACTATTTGCTATAAACTGAGAATTACCAATAGTAAATACATGCTTCATTTCATCAAGAGGCGAGTACACCCTCTGAACAGCACTACTGTAGCCCCGCATTACAGCAACGCTTAATGAAAATCCAGGTCTTTGAATTCCCTTGCATTTGGAACGAAAGGAGACTCTCGAAGCGTATCACAATTTCTAGGATGATTAACACAAACAGTGAGAAATTGGACTGCTTTTCTCCCATCCTTGCTTCTGACTCTTGCATAAGCAGAACCATCATCAAACACCTTTGTTTCCATATGCACGCCTGTAATATAGGGCTGTTCCAAAATCACTCCATATGAGGAATTATCTTGCACAAAGAAGTGTTGCTCTTCCTCTACATCACTAATTATCACTTTTACATTAGGACATGCAGCATAGAGCTCCCCTGAAGAATTATTTGCAGCCCTCATATGCCAACCATGATCAGTGTCCATAGGCCATGCACCATTTTCATACAATCCCCACTCAATGACATTTATCTCAGACGCATGGATAAGTAAAGCAACACAAGGAGTTTCACGCTCCCCTTTTTTCACTACCGTTTCAGTGGTAGCTCTAGCCCAAGGATTTCTTGTGTAGTGACTTCGAGGAATAAATCCTAGAGTCTCTTCTCCATATTGTTGCATTTGCCTTACTCCACCATCCATATTGCTACAAGACAATGCATTTTCAGCCACTTTCTTCTCTTTTCCACATGCTGTCCCCACTGATTAGTAGCATCCTGCATAGATAATCCAGTACTTACTTCATGCTCATATTCAGCCTGAATTCCCAACAAACCAGTTTCCTCTTCAAATTGCAGCAATGCACTAGTGGTATCACCAAGAAACCGATGCTTCCTTTTAATTATGTCAATGATCTCATCATGAAATTCTCGCTTGGCAATGCCAAGCACCTCTCCCAAGGTAAATTCCACTCGACTGTTTAAGATCCGTTCTTCAAGAACCTTCTTAAGATCTATGGCTGTCTCAATGTCAGATTGCAACTTATATCCTGGCTGCTTGCCCTTCTTTTTGCCCTCTTGTTTGTTATCCTATTTTTGCTCCTAACTGACCTCTTCCATAACATGCTCGGGAGGTGGCTGATTTGCAGCTTTAGGTTGATCCACACTTCTTCTTGTCATTCTTTTAGATGTCCATGCAATATCTTCATCTATTTTTCATTTTTCTTCCACAAGTACATCCATGTTTTGTACCTTTGCTAAATATGCATACACTGAATATGCATCTACTGGTGATTCCCAACCAATTATGCCATGAATGTCTTGCCTTGCATGAGACATTTCACTATCAGTGACCTTTCTCTTTTCAGCTGCATGTAAAGCATGTGTCCATATTTCAGCCTTTGGACCAACCATCACTTGGCCATGCATTCTATCCAACTGTAGACCAAAAGTAGAAGCATGTACCGCCGCATAAGCATTTCGGACAGCCAAGTCTTCCAACAACTTCTGCATAACTCCCTTTCCAAAATTCAAAGCAAGAGGCAACCCCGTTTCTTATGCATGGATCTTGCCATCTTTCCAAAAGATAAGCTGTCGTGCCAAGGCCTTCTAATAGGTAGCACAATCCTTTCTCTCGTGCTGCAAACTGTCACACCACATACATCTTTTTCCAGGCTTAGGGGCTGCTACCCGTCCCCTTTTCTCTTGTCCTTTTTTGTCCAATTTTGCAACCTTCAATTGAAGATCCTGCATCCCTTTGACCAATTCATCTAAGATATCTTCCCTAAAAACAGAGGGAACAATAGCAGGTACAGCCATAGGGTTAGCCACAGAAGTGGGTGGCTTACTGGATACTTCAACTATCTCACCCGTAACAGTGGGCAAGCTAGAGACATGCAATCTTTCTCTTCTTCTATGCTTCTTCACAAGCGCAGTAACAGCTTCCTTGACATGTCTCCACTTTGTTTTCAAACATGTCTCTGTAGTCTGATCCTCCAGCAAATCATCAAGCTTCTCTTGAAGCTCACGATCAGCTGCCTGTAGAAACAATTCAATTTTCTGACTTGCAAGAGCTTGCTGTTCTACAAGATCCAACTGTTCAAATCTACTTTCAAATTCTCTTAACAATTTTGTAGCCACAAGACCCTTATTGGGTTGTATAACCCACTCCTGAAAAGTCTTGCACGTAATCAAATTGGTGTCCTCAATGTAAAATTCTTCCCTGAGTGTCTTCTTGAAGGCTACCCAGTCTGCATCCTGCAAGTATAATTTAGTAATCCGTGCTTTCAGTTCATGAACAGTAACACGTACAAAATACCGGCTCCATACAGATTGAGCCACTCCAAGGAATTCCATCTTCTGAGCATAGGTATGTACATATGCAAATACATTCCTGCCATTGAATAACTTTGCCTCACGCTCAACTTCTTGCAAAGCATTCATCACAACACTTTCTGTTTGAGCTGAAGCTTGCATCACCTATTGTTGTTGTTGTATTTGCATAAGCATATTCATATTTTGCACCAACTGTTGCAAAACATCACTGGAGATTGTATTCGAAGGTTCTCCCATATTATCTTTCCTTCTTCTGTGTGACGAACTTTCACGTCGGGTTCACCAATGTCGAAGGGGTTTTTGTCGAAAGGTCGAATCCATCGGGGATCAGAAGTAGAAGGAAATAGAGATAGGAGTTGGAAGAGAAGATAGAGAATGCCCAAGCGGTAAACACGACAAAAACAAATCACAATGAATTGATTCAATATGTATTGAAAGAACCTGGAATCTTTGCACTACTCAAAAGCAATCTCCAGGCATTAGTTCTCCTAGAGCTCCTTCGTAGACCAAAAACGTGGATCAGAAAAATCAGCTCTTTCTCTGCTGCCCGGAACCCAAATCTGATGGCTCCATTGGCTCCGAAAGGGGGGTAAAACCCCAAGACACTTGCTCACGGATCTCCCAGATCACTCCTTCTTCTTCTTTCAGTTCAATCTGCAATTTTCAGCCTGTTTATAGCAATCGCGACACGCGATTTCATCAATCTGTCTTTTTTATGAAAAATTTTCTAATTGGCTGAAAAAGTAACTAGCTTTTTGCATGCCATCCTAATCTAGAAGCTTTTTCTAACTTTTTCAAATTTTTTCAATAAATAATATCACAAATAGACTAAAATTATCCAAAAATCTAGTATTTTTGGATAATCCATGCAACTCACACTAGTACTAATGGCTCAGATCACATTGACTCTCTAGATCAATAGAGAAGTCGGATGATGATGCATTCCATACTTTTTCACAATGTGTCATCATAACATCACGACACTAGCCTTCCCTTTATTCATCTGTCACTAAAAGAATAAAGAATAAAGTGACGGTGATGGGTGCCCGCCGCCTACAATGTGCAGGCACGAGTACTGTCAGTGTAGTGATACACGAGCGGCTAAGTGGAGGTTCCTTTACCCCCAATAGAATTGAGCTCCTTCTACATAGCATGGTGCCATAGATTTTCTCTACAAAAGCCTCATAGAAAGTAGTAGGTTCATGATCATATAAAATCTAAGGGCATAGTTCACACAAAGTGAACTATCTTACCTAGCGTGTATCCTAGATGTCATATGTGGGCCTATTGGTGTAGGAGAAAAATGAGAAACACATGCATCTTGCATAATCTATCTATACCACACTAAGGAATAACAATGGGATCATCCTACTATGATGGACACTAAAAGGTCTCTAGTACCTATAATGCACTTGTTTGATAGGGATTCTCCCTCACTATGTAAATGTACATCCCCCTCCCCCTTGAATGGCTCAAACCCCCAAAAGGATTCTAGAAGACATCGAAAAAGGGGATGGATAAGGAGTAGAAACACTTGATTAAGAAGGAATAGAGGGAGCTATCAAGGGTGGAAGGGGAGCAAGAGGGGGGATAGAGGGGGAGGAGTATTAATCATTAACTTGGAAGGATGGGGAATGGTTGATGGTGGGGGGTCCATTGATGATGGTGAAGAACCATCTGTAGTAGAAGCACCATCAATTGGATCATTTGAGGCCATGATCTCATCAAATATGACATCCTTGCTCATCTCAATTTTTCATTTCTTCGGGTCGTGGAACCTATAGCCCTTGATGGTTGTACCATAACCAACAAAGATGAACTTCTTCGATGAGCTTGCCTCATTTTTTATTCTCCACATGGACATAGACATCACATCCAAAGATTAAAAAGTGATACATGCATGGGTTCTTCCCAAAGCAAGCCTCATATGGAGTCATGTCATATAAATCCAAAGTTAGAGACATGTTGTAGACATGTGTCACTACAGCAACCGCCTCACCCCAAGGGGAGTGAGGAAGACCTTGATGATCCAATATCAAACGAGCCATTTCAAGCATGGTCCTATTGCCATGCTCCATCACATCATTCTTAGATGGTGTGTTAGGATGTGAATATTCCATCCAAATCCCATGCTCTTTGCAAACCTGTCAAAACTTTTGGAGCAAAACTCTCCTAAACTATATGCTCTTAAACCATGAGCTTTGAAAGAAGTTCTCTTTTCCACAAAGACCTTCCAATCACAAAAGTTGGAGTATACCTCATACTTGTACTACTAAATTCATCACAATGAGCATTAAATATTTGTACTTTGAATCCTTTGAAGTAGCCTTCAAATCCTTCGATCCTTACTTTGGCTTCAAATGGGGGTACTTCTACCAATACTTCTCCTCTAGATTAGTGACTTTCCCACAGTGTGGGAATTTAGGCTTTAACTTCTTATCATCCTGTTTCTTGTTGTTATTGTTTTCATTTTTATTCCCCTTCTTGTTTCCCTCTCTTATACCTATGGTGAATGTCTTGGTAGAGCTAGAACCATTGGCTCGTATCTCTTTAAGTTGCTCATCATGTTCCAAGACAAGTAGGGCTAGCTCCTCCCAAAGAAGATTCACATGCACTCTCGATGTAAGAAGGTTTGTGTAGAAAATAGCATACTTAGGAGTTGATAGTTGGATAAGGATAACCATCACCACATCCTCTAAAGATATCGTCTGACCAAGGGATGCAAGCTCATCCCTCATATTCTCCATTTTGTTGGCATGACCATTCATAGAAGGAGAGTCATTGACCAAGAGTACCAGAAGTTTCTCCAAGGTAATACAATGGGAAAATGTCTTCTAATGGTAGAGAGAAGAAACCAACTGTGGGATCCTATGTGAGACAAGGAATGGGGGTAGTAACAAAATCCCCAAAGATCAAATGTATCAAGTATACACTCCACTTTGCAAGACTAAAGGGAATAATTAAATCCATCCAACCAATCTTATTTTGTTAGGGAATAAAGAAAATGAACCTAAATAGAAGGTGCCATCATAGGCATCCTAGGTCCAAAAGGATGCGCCCTATACATGATTGCATGCCATTGTGAAGGTCAAAATAGCATGGTCTACTACTAAGCCAATTAGTCTACCTGAGTTCTCAAAATGCTTGATATTTGTTATCAAGCTTGTTGAACCAATCAAGTAATCCAGAGTACTCACTCTATTCTTGTTGTTTTAGCTGCTTGATACCAATTAAGAGGGAAGAAATGGTAGTATGTGAGGTAGAAGATATGGAGTGCAAGAGGGATGAGAGAGAGAAGAATACAAGAGAGTTATGTGGGTATAGAATGAATGGTACCCTTATTCTTTGTTATCTTCACTTATATATGATTGTATAACATGTACGTATACAAGAGGTTCCCACCTTGCTATAGGCCACTGGCCTTTACCTCAAAAGAGATTGAGGGATAAAGCATACGATCATACACCTACCAATTCTCAAGACTAGTCATCTATATCAATGGAGTGGCTGACTCTCGTCATCTTTTGCTCTCTTGTCCTAAGAATATAGAATACACTTCTCTCTCTCATCTAGCCCATGATTCTTATTTCCTTTTCCTCACAAGGTGTTTACAGAGTATCTATGCATATCTATCATGCATACACCAAGTGCCACTTCATGCTAGAGATGTGTATGTATCTATCAATGATAATCATCATACTAACCATTTTGATGGGGCTGAGCATCATGGTGGCATAGTGGATGGCATAATGTGTGGGAAAGCATGGCCTACTAAAGTACATAATAATTTAGCTCGATGTCTCTTAAAAATTCAATTGAATATATGAATCTAGCTCCATCAATGAGTTTTGGGCAATAGTATTATCTACATATGAGGTTGTCTCCACAAATTCATAATATGGGAACTTAGCTACATACGATTGTGCCTAGTATACATGATCATATGCCATTGTGAAGGTCAAATTTGAATGGTCTAATACTCAGCCACTTGGTCTACCTAAGATCTCAAAATGCTTGATATCTACATCAATCTTACTGAACCAATCAAGTAATCCACAGTATTTGCTCCATTCTTGTTGTTTTAGTAGGTGAAACCATATGATCTTGGCCAGTATAATAGTCCATTAAGGATACCTCGGTTATGCCCACTCCCCAATTCTAGTAAGTGTGCTCCATATTCTATTTACTATCTATGAGTAATTACACCTCATCCAATGCAAGATCTTGAAACATCTCATTACTTGTCCCATAGAAAGTAGATTGACTATTCATTTTGTCAACATTGAATTCTCCTGCTAGTATTTCATCCTTGATATTTGTAAATCTCATGATGCCCTCATAAAGTGATGTGTAAAAGTACCTCTCTCTAGTGGTGAATATAGGTTATGCTAAGGGAAATTACATATTGCAATGTAGGCATCCTTAGGTCTATCTATCTACACTCTAATCCACATGTATCTCACTTTCACATCTCAATGCACCACCTAGACCACATCTCAAAATCCTTCTCTAAGTAGAATAGTTGCAACACCTAATCCTCTTATCCCTGTGGGCTTTCTAGTTTGAGATAAATATGTACTTTCCCACATATGATACATGTGTATCAAGTAAGATGTTTCCCACACACTATTGTATCTTTGTAGACATAGCAATGTCCAAGTCCTTCAATGTATCTCTTCAAAGTACCTTGTATCAAGCCTCAAAGCTTCATTATAGTCGTAGATTGTAATATGTAAGATCTCATAGTTTATGCATCATCATGTAGACTGACACTCCTTACTAATCACTTATCCATCATGATATACAACATACTTTCCCTCTTTGCTTGCCTCAAGGATGCCTAACATGTTCTTTCTCTTGTGTGGTGCCTAGAATCTTCCCTTGTCTATCCCCATCTTTACCAATGTTCCATGCATCCATAATGGATACCTCTACTCCCCATTTTATCGCTTTTAGAGACTTTGCATCTTCGTGTGGGGTTCTTTTTTTAGCCCATCCCACAACTCATACTTGAAGTGCAAGTTTTTTTCTTTTCACCTCTTCCTCAAGTGTATCATTTACTACTTCCATCTTATTCTCTAATACTCCTAAATTGTTCTTGTTGACCACTTCTATCCATTGGACATTTTCCTTCATTACATGTTTCACATTTTCCATCTTTTTATTTGCTCCTTCTACCAAATCTGTCCCTGTATCCATGTCTTTTTTCAATCCCTCCATCTCTATTTTTGGCTCTAATATGGCTAGCAATTCTAGCTCTTCTTTTATTTGCAAAATTTTGTCATGTAAATATCTATAATGTTATACATATTAGCCCATATCGTGTCCAATTTTGATGATGCTTGCATTTGTATTACCTTTTCATAATTGCGTGCATTTCCTCATCTTTTTATAGTTGCATGCATTTCCTTATGCATTGTTTTCATCTTTCCAGTATTTTAGTAGCACAATTCACATATTTATTTCTCCATTTTTCATATCATGATTCACAACCTTGTGTGAATCACAATTCACATCCCTATGTACATGGTTTTATTATTGGTATGAGAAGTTTTTCCAAGCCTACTTGATCTAGGTGATATCATTCTTTCTCAAGCCTATTTGATCTAGGGGAGACCATCCTTTCTCAAGCATTGTAGTATAGGTTTAATACCTTGTTCTTTTGGCTAGAATATGAAATGTCACTTCCATTTATTGGATGTGTTATCTCATCCTTAGAGGTATCCCCCAATGTATGCGCTGGCCATAATCAAAGTGGTTTCATTCTTTGAGTTCTTTGGTATGTTTGATGCATTTTTATCACTATTTGCAATTTTTTACAATATTTAATTATACAATCTAGCTCATTGATTCATCTAGGTCTTGTGCAATAATGTCAATATTAGCTTTCATTGTTTGCTACTACATTCTTTGTTTACCTTGCTTAGTTGCCTTCAAAGTACTACAAGAACATTCACATGCATATACTACTGCTCCACTACATTACATTAGATTTTACACCATGTGTAGTACTACATTCTTATACCAACAATACACTTTCTAAGTGTAGACCAATACACTCACATGACTACTCCAAGATTTCTAGCGATCAAAAGCATAGCTTCATAGGTTTTTTTAAACGTCACAATGTGTGTGTGTGTGTGTGTGTGTGTGTGTGTGTGTGTGTGTGTGTGTGTGTGTGTGTGTGTGTGTGTGTGTGTTGTCAAGATTGTGGGAGAGAAGGAAGGAGTCTCACTTGAAGCTTTCTTGCTTGCACAATGGGGGAATACACACAGCGATGGAGGCTGAAAACAGTTTTCTACTTCTTAGTTGTGTAAGCCAAAAAGAACACTCGTACATAGAAATAGAAGAACCCTATATATGGGTCTCAAACCAAACTCAACTAACTAAGGTGGCATACTAACTAAGCCACGAACTAGAGTAGATAAGGATAGCTGTCATCTAGCTATTATTCATGGGCGGTGTACCAACCGCATCTGCAACTGACAAGTCAGTGACATAAATACGCAACGGTCACCCTGGCGTATCACGACTGGAGCTCGATATCTCAACACTCCCCCTCGAGCTCAATCCCAATTCCTACACACCAAGCAGGTCTGTGAACTTGCGCAGCTTCTCTGCACCCAATGCCTTCGTGAATATGTCAGCTACCTGATCCTCTGTGCTGACATAAACTAGATCAATAAGACCTAGTAAAACCCTCTCCCGCACATAGTGATAATGCACCTCAATGTGCTTTGTTCTAGCATGATAGACTGGGTTATTTGCCAAGTGTATACTACTCATGTTGTCACAATAAATGATAACTGGCCCATCTGTAGGCTGATACATATCATAAAGTAGCTTATGTAACCAAGCTACCTCACATGCAGCCATTGCTGCACCCCTGTACTCAACCTCTGTGCTCGACAAGGCAACTGTAGGCTGTTTCTTGCTACTCCAAGTGACTGCAGCACTCCCAAAAGAGAACACATATCCACTGGTAGATCGTCTATCAGAAATGCTACCAGCCCAATCAGCATCAGTGTATCCATGCAACTGTATCTGAACCCCTACCTGAGTATGCATCTAGCCGCATCCAAATGCAGTTTCCTTGGAGCCTACATAAACTGACTTACCAATCCAACAGCATAGCTCAAATCTGGCCTGGTAATAGTCATATAAATCAAGCTTCCTACTATGCGTCTATACATAGTAAGGTCTTCCAAAAGCTCACCTGCATCTGTGCTCAGCTTCACATTCTGCTCCAAAGGAACTGAAATAGGCTTACAGCCTGTCATCCCATATTTGGACAACATGTCCAATCCATACTGCCTCTGCAAGAGCTGTATCCCACTTGGTGACCTAATCACCTCAATGCCCAAGAAATAACGCAGCTCTCCCAAATCCTTCATCTCAAACTTCTGCTTCAATAGAATTTTCACATGAAGGATATCTTCATCACTGTCACCTGTCATAATCAAATCATCAACATAAATGACAAGTAGCATAATACCTTTCTCTGTTTTTCTCACATAAAGTGAGAAATCTGCCTTGGAAATCTGAAAGCCAATAGTGTAAAAAGCATAGATATTTTTAATTTCAATTATGCTCTGATACCATGTGTCACGTGCCTACACTGGCAGCACGTTTTAGTAGTCCATCGGAGAACTATCCTAGACGGCTTCACCCGACACTCGCGAGAATGCACAGGGTCTATCGTTGAGGTTTCCCAGAGTCCACCCCGTAACGGAAGGTACTGCACGTCCCGACGAGGATTATCGGAGGTATCCCACAAGGGCTTCTTATTCGACTAGGTAGATCATTAATATCCTTGGTTCATGGAGTGCAACGTTTTTTTCCAGTAACTAGTTAAAATTCAGGGAACCTTAACAAAGTTCTGGCATAGCCGTCGCACCTTTCCCCTAAGATAATTACTGATCAAGGTTTTAAAACTTGACCCTATATAAGTCAACGCTCGGCTCTACCTACTTTTTTCTAATTCACATTTCGTTCAATCTCTTGAGAGAAGCTCCCAGCTTACCGGGACCACCCATCAATAGGACGGATCCGTCAGGGATCTCGCCCACCCGCTTCCCACAAATGGTTTTCTTTAGCTTTCTAATTACCTATCACATTAAGTCATGACATATGAAAACAGCTTCGTTAATTAACTCGTTATCATAGGTTTCTTTGCGTAATTTTACAACACAATATAAAGATAGAGAAAAATAATATTTTGGCAAAACATATTTATTTATTAAGTTTGCAAAGTTATTTACAATGCTTTTTCCCTTCTGCCTACGCAAAAGATAAAACCTCCGTTCAATCGAAAAATCCCTTATGTCTGTGTAGAAGAAAACAAACCCTCCAAGATTTCCATCCCTTCACTAGTACCCCGGACTCTAGGATCCCATCCTGATTCACATGAGGGTCAAGCAGTTCCTAGCAGCGATCGAAAAATTTATGGCCAGAGCCCCCCTGACACTCCCGCCTCCTCTTGCGCCTAACAGATTCCTCACCCACCAACCTCTCATCGCGTCCAGGCCGGTCCAAAGCTCCTAGCAGCAGTATAAAACAATTCCCCCTTGGAGCAGGGTTTCGTGTCTAGCCGTGGGGAAGGCATGACGCGATCTTTCTTCTTATTATCCTAATTATATATTTACAATCAAATCTAACTGTTGCAAGCACAATTAATATTTCCTGTGCAACCATCAATGCATGCACAAATCAACAAAAACAAATAGTAACAAGTGTTTTTAGCATGGAAAGTAGCCCCACCCAAATCTAGGGTTTCTCTTTTTAGGTTCCACCTTAATTTTAGGGTTTTGCTTCCTACTTGCAACTCTTTTTCGGGATTCGCAAGTTATTTCGCGAATCTGAAGTGTATTTTGTCCTTATGAAAAATTTGGTATCTCTGTCGTAAAAGATAATATGGAAATTTATACCTGTGTGGCAGATAGTTTATGCACTACCCTGCCCCAACCCGCGCTTAGGAGGATTTCAAATGCTTTTCCAAGTCTATTTAGACTTTAGAATTTGTATCGAAAAATTATTATCAATATCCAATAAGTCTTACAGACTTTTGATATTTATTTAATTTCCTAATATTGATAGTTTCAAGGTTGTCGAGTATTTCATAGTTGTTTTTGCTTCAACGTTCTCGATATTTTAGGTTAGGTTTTCTTGCTGACTCATACGTGGGTTAACTCATGATATTGAAGCTCTCGTTAATTTAAACATTAATATTAACATTGCATGTGTTTTCAGTAAGAAAATAATATTTATTTTATTCTACTCATATTCTATGGTTTAATCGATGATGTCTGACCATTTGTCAAACTTTCAACGTTATCTAGAAATATCAATTTTCATTTAGCTATGTCCTATGTGCAATGCTGATTGTTTTTCTGAAAACTTTATTCTAAGAAATTTAAAAATCATAAGTGCAATTTTTCTTTCATCTTTCAGACATCAAATTATATTACTATGCACCTAATTTATGTGCGTCTAGTATATATTTCCCTATACAATTTTTTGTTGATTTAATGCATTGATTATTTCATGATATAATCTAAATGATTTTCTATAAATTATTATAAAATCCATATATGTCTATTTATGATTAGCAAAATGAAATAGAGATATTCACTTTTAAGAAAAAATATAAAATATTCCCTTCCCTAACACCGTCTATCTTTTTCAGTTATTATAATCACATGCGTCATTAACAAAATAACAATAAATATCACAAAATAAACCATAATTATGATATTTTCTTAATGACATGCATATATTTCTTTTCCAAGTGAAAGAGTTTTTTCATTGAATAGTTAATTATTATATTACTTAGGTTGTTTTCCTAAGCGACAGTTCATATGCATTTTCTTTAAAATGCGTTTATAATCATTTAAAGTCAAATATAGCGATAAGCTTATAAAACATTAATTTTTTCCAAACCAACGAGATGTTACCTCTATCATGTTTGTAGTAACGGGGGTTTCGCCAATTCCTACTGCGTCATTTTCTCCATCAGTCGTGTTTCTTCCTTCTCTTGCTTCAAATGGACTTCTTGAATTTTTGTGACCTCGTGGAGCCATGGATATCAAGTGAACTTAACGTGGTAGTTCAAGGAGAGTTGATGATCGTCCAAAAAAAAATTCCAGCATTTTGCTTAGCGATATGGCTGTATGGAATGAATACGTAATAGGGGGTAGAGAAAATGGAAATGAGGTAGAAGAGGGGTATTTTCCTCCTTCAAGGCTCAAGCTAGAATGGAAAGGAGATGTAGAGAAATTTTTCCATCATCAAGAGGTCTTCCTTCTTGCTTTCTTTATGAAGGAGAGGGGGTGTATTTATAGCCATGAGGGGGAGCATGTAGTAGTCAACTCATTCTTTTCCGCTACTTCTCAAGAGCTAAGTAAGCTTTATAAAAAATGCTTTTTGATTTCCTACCTATTGGATGGTGGCATGGGGATGATTTTAAAATGCTTTCTCTCCCTCGATGCATCAAAAACGTCATGATTTTTTACCTATTTTTTTAAAAACTTCTTTTTTCTTCAAAACGACTTCATTTGGTGGTTTTTGGCCAAGTTACCTCATGACTTATCTAGTTTATAAAGTCATGCCATACTCTTTGATACTTAACTTATTCAATATCATGCTCATTCTTGCGCATTCTTTGTCTACCAATTAAGACTTTTGTGCTTTGTCTTTCTGTCACGAAATCAATGCGGTCTTTGATGCATTAAATGGAATCGGGAATACTAAATTAAATATAATGCAAGAAATATTATGATCAAGCCGTTGTAATATTATTCATGAGGCGTCTTCGCTTCTTGTTGGCTAGCTTCATTAAGGCATCTTCTTGTGTCGGATTGTAGAATTGATTTAATGCAAGACTCGATATTACGTGCAGTCACTTATGTGATAACTCAAGAGTAATTTTTAAAACATTTCAAGCCTAAATTTGTTTCTTGATATGAAGTATTATGGCAGGAATATTATAGGATACATCCAAAGTAGACAATTTCTTAGAAAATCCAATAAGCCTCCAACCTCTCCCTCTCATATCTCTGATGATGAGGACTAAATCTTTGTCTATTTATTATTTATTTTTTAAAAAGAATAAAAATAGAAGAAGAAGGCAAAGGAGAAGAAGAAGAAAAGAAAAGAATGGACCAGGAGAGGAAAGACAAAGAAAAGAGAAAAGCAAAGGAAAAGAATAAGAGATCACGAAAGGAAATCACAAAAAGAGCAACCAAATGATCTCGCTCCATGTAGGCCACAAACACTGTACCTAGGGGTCCTCAAGTTAGCAATGTCTAGCTCTCTCTCTAACCTCCTAGCCCATTTTGATTCCCCACATCACGCTTAGGACACATCATGGATAGGACATCTCGAGGGAGGCCACACTCGCTTGTCCCCCTAAGCCATGCACCGCACCTCCAACAATGCATGAACTAGGTCCTGAAGTGTGGGACACCACCCAGGCTCGACCCAACTCCCAGTTCCACTAGCACGAGCACAATGCACCACATGGTAAGGTAGACACACCCCCAAGTAGTGCACCTTTTCTTTTTAGGTAAATACAAATGCTGCAACCCACCAACGTCGTAGGCCCCATCATCCATGCAATACACTTTTGGCCCCCACCATTTCAATTGGTTGATCTGTTTCTTCCAAAGACTAATCCCCATCCAACCACATCGTCATCATCTTACACTACTGTTGTTGCACATGTCACCATGTAGCAAAAATGAAGCAGAGGAAGACCAAGGAAGCCCTAGTCAAAAAGTGAATGAAGAAGCTCATTCGGAATAGTGTAGGAGATGGCAACCTCAAAAACAACATGGGGGGGCTCCAACTACTCTAATGAGGTCCTCTCAAGGATGAGGGAGGTCCTCTCAAGGCTGAGAGAGATCTTATCAAGGATGAAGAATGCTCTCTCCAGGATGAAGGAAAGCATTAGGCTCTCTCAAGGGTGAGGGAGCACCTCCCAAGGCTCTCACAAGGAAAGTGCAAGGCCCAATGTAATTCATTTTATATGAGTGCCAAGATCACTCCTCCTCTCAAGGCTGAGAGAGATCTTATCAAGGATGAAGAATGCTCTCTCCAGGATGAAGGAAAGCATTAGGCTCTCTCAAGGGTGAGGGAGCACCTCCCAAGGCTCTCACAAGGAAAGTGCAAGGCCCAATGTAATTCATTTTATATGAGTGCCAAGATCACTCCTGTGCAAGCTATAAATTCTAAACAAACATAGATGAAGGGATAATGCAACTTGATGGAAATCGGGAGAAGCCATGTTAAGATCGATTTGTAGCAACCACAAGGAGCAACCACAGGGAGGGCAAGAAAACTGATCCATCCAAAATCATCGTCAATTTCAAAGATAGATCTGCCCCTCCACCTCTTTCCAAGGAGGGATCCATCCAACACAATCTTCAATTTCAAATATCAATCCACCCACCATCACCATCAAAGCGAGGGACTGGGCCCAACACCATCTTCAATTTCAAGGGCCAATCCATTCGACACAATCCCCCACCAAGGGCTTGTATACAAACTCAAAAAATCCATCTAGCTATACCCTCTAGCTACACTCATCCCACCCTCCAACCACCACCCATCAATGCCATGGGACTGGAACTAGATTGCTAGGAGGGGGTAATATTAACCTCGACACAAGAAGAAAGCGGAAAAAGTGTAAAAGTGCAAGGGAGCTAAAAGAGGCGGCCTAGAAGGAAATCGAACACAACAAAAGAAGTAAGAAGAGAAACGACTGAAAGAGCAAGGGTGGCCTCAAAAGCTAAGGCAAATGTGCATTTTCAAATGCAAGGCACCCCTAAAACTTTATGTAAAAGAGCGCCAGGCTCCCTCCTGTGTAAATTGTAAAGGTAGATGGGCGGTAGAAAGAGAGCTAGGAAGATAGGAGGACAACAGAAAAAAGGGCCTAGTCGGCCATGTAAAAAAAAGTCTAGGCCACAACCAGTCATGTAAAAAAGGGGATAAGGGGATGACCGCCCAAAAGGGATTTAGGGTTTTGTATATAAAGTTAAAAGGTTAATGAGGAGCTCATTCTTTTGTGTGTGGAAAAGTGGACTCATCTTCTTCTCTCCTTCTCGCTTGCTTATGTGTGCTTGAGAGAGGGAGTGTGAGAGTGTGAGGGTGAGGGATCAAGGAGAAGAAGCTCTCCATCATCTCCTCTCTTCTTCTCTTCTCTTCTCTTCTCTTCTCTTCTCTTCTCTTCTCTTGTGTGTGGCTATGGAGGATGGAGCTTGAAGATGAAGGCTTGATGTTGCTTGAGCTCATGTCACGAATCATGGAGCTATCCGTGGAGGAGTCAACTCGTTTGGGCATCAAGATAAGCTCACTACACCCAGGTAGGATCAAAGGTGCATCAACTAGGTGAGAGATAGCCATAGGTTCTCACTTGAAATGCTTGAACAATAAGCGGTCCATGCGTCTTGGCGGTTGAGCGTGAGCTTCACCTCTATACCATCTCATCATTCTTCCTTTCACATCTACCTTGTTTATCAAGAAGGAAAAGGCTTCATGGTTCACGTAGAATTTAAAATATATCGACATTGGGTAGTGTCGAAACTTCTCCAAGGCAAACACCATTGCTAAGCACTCAAGCTCCATCACTATGTAGTTTCATTCCATGTCGGTTACTTTTTGAATGGCATAACAGATAGGTTGATCTAACTTCGAGGGGCCCTTTTGGCATAAGACAACACCTAGGCCTTCAAACAACTAATGCATCAATGTGCACATGGAACTCTTTTGTCCAATCAGGATGCTACACAATGGGTGCCTCAATCAAGCACTATTTTAGGGTGTTGAATGCCTCATCACAATCAATGGTCCACATGAATTCTGCATCTTTTTTTAGGAGTTTATGCAAAGGGGCTACCTTTGTTGCAAAGTGCGCAATAAACCCTCTATAATAGCCCACATGGCTAAGAAATCCCCTCAATTTTTTGAGGTTGGTTGGCATTATTAAGGCTACAATCCTCTCAATCTTTGCGGGGTTTGTCGCTATCCCTTATGCAGAGACGATGTGGCTTAGAAGAACTCCTAACGAGACACCAAATATGTATTTGTTGAGGTTGAGAGAGATCCCATACTCTCAACATCTATCAAAACACTTCCCCAATGCTCACGAATTAGGCTATAGATAGAGAAGTCATCTAGGTACACCTCAGTGAAATCATGCATATGGTTTTGAAATGCAGCCATCATCACTCGTTGGAAGGTAGCGGGGGCATTACAGAGCCCAAACAGCATCACTCTGTAAGTGTAAATTCCTCATTTGGTTGTGAAGGTTATTTTGGATTGACCATCTTCTGCAATCTGGACTTGATTATATCCATTGAATCCATCCAATAGGGAATAGAGCTCATGGCTTGCCACTATGTCCAGCATTTGGTCTGTGAAAGGAATATGAAAATGATCCTTCTTGGTCTTGGAATTCATCTTTCAGAAGTCCATACATATTTGTAGCTTCCATTCTTCTTGGATACTACCACAATGGGCGAAACCCATTCACTATTGGCCACTGGATAGATAAACTCAACTTCAAGGAGCTTCAACAATTCGGCATTCACTAGGACTAAGTAATTTAGATTCTATCTTTGCATCACTGGCTTGGCATCAGACTCTAGGTCGATGTGGTGTTGGCACACTGTGGAATCAATCCCCTTCATATCTTTGTACGACCATACAAACACGTCCAAGTTCTCCCTCAGTAGGTCTCCCAAGACCAATAGTTATACCCACCTTCAAGTGACGTTCATTACCTTCAGCATTCACGAATGATAATTGCTTTTCACCTTCCACTTCATGGATGAATGTCCCACTGACTGCTTTTGGGTATAGATCTAACTCCTTCAAGGAAGTGGTCTTCTCTTCTGATGATTCATTGGTACCAACTTCTTCTTTCAGTGGAGACTTAGCTCGCTCTTTAGGAAGGTGAAAGGGTATCATTACTATTTCACATTTGGTTTGGGGATGAGTTACTCCTTGGCTTGAGGATTCATCTTCTGAGGATGCATCCAAGAACATCACATAACAGGAACCTTCTGAGTTCCGTTTGAGTTTCCGAATGGGTGGTTGTTGACACAATGCATCATCATCATCTTCTCTAAGAGGGGTGGATTAGGGCAGCAAGAGCCACTACTGAAGGAAGGTTTATTCTTCTTAATCCATTTCTTATATAGGTTTTGCTTATGACATGACTCGTTAATCAGTCCAAAGGGTACCATAGTCATTCTATCGATCAACAAAGGATCTTCTGCTTCTGAGGCTTTTGCAACTTCTAGAACTTCGTCCTCATCTCGGCCTTCTGTGAGGAGGATAGACTCTCCTAGCTCGCTTTCACAGCCTCCTATACATTATCATCTTCGTCCTCTTCAGATTCTATTTCTACCTCTGTGGGGGCTCTGTAAGAGAATAATGAACTCTTTGTTATGTCCTCTACTTCTGCTTCTGGGTTTGTCTCTGCTTCTATCTTTGTCTTTGGCTCTGCTATGACCATGTAACTAGGAGAACAGTATATCCATGCTTCTATCTCACTGTCAGAGGTGATTTTAGACGTCAATTTGGGTTCATAAAGGAGGTATTCACCCATTGACAAAGACTTTTCTTCTTTCGAGAGTTGGCTGATCGTGCCCACTATCAAGGACTATGCCTTTGTTTTCCTATGAAAGATTTGTTTGACAACTTCTTCATCTCCTGATGTATCATCATCTATTACTTCATTAGAGGAGTCTGTTACAACTCCAATGGACGTGGATCCATTGCCTTTTTGTGATCCATACAACTTCAACACCACTTTATTGGGTCCTCTGCCTAGGATAAGGGTTCCTTTAAACCAATTTGTCCTTGCTCTTACTTCAAAGAGCCAAGGTCTTCCCAAAAATAGAGGGTATGAGGTCCCATAGGAATTTGGTTTGACCACCAAATATGTCAATCAATAATCTCTTCCTACCAGGGTTGTCTTCATGTATGGGAGAATGGCCAAATGATCTTTCATTATCACATCCATCATTATGTTTATTGATGAGCCTCCATCAATCAATGTGTCTGCTATAAAACATCCTTCAATCCACATGCCAATCTTTGGGGTTCTAGGATCCATAAAGGCCTTAGCTACATCCCCTTCTTTTATGGGTTCTAGTGTTGGACTTGGTTGCTAGTGAGGGAGCAATCCTTAGACCTATTCTCCCTGTTAGTATGCTTTTGAATTTCTTTTGACAACTAGGAGACAAATTAGCAAGTGTCAAAATATTAGGTTTGGGTTTAAAGTGTCTAGGTCTTTGATAGAATCCACAGGCTTCTCCAATCGGCTAGGGAATGGGGCCACACCCACTTTTATCTTCCCTTTTTTTTCTAGGAGCAACAACATTTGCACTTTCTCTCCTTCATGAGGTATTTCAGTATCCTCTATCTCCTGGACCTTTGGTCCTGTCTTTGCAACTGTCTCTGTGGCTCTATAGTGCTCTGTACTACATTGTTTTGTTTCTCCCTTGAAAGGTTGAACTTCACTATCTTTACAAAGGGAATGTTCTCTTTCAAAACTATGGGTCCTCCCTTCTTTGCACACGTTATTGCAGAAACTTTCAATTCCACCAAATTGGAAGTAGCTTCTTGGGTCTTTTGTTGGATATCAAGAGTGGCTTTCACAGGAGTTGGACTTAGACAGTGTTTTGCAGTGTAGCCTTCTCCTTTGCATCGACTACATAAGGGCTTGTAGTCCATAGACCTTCTAGGGTTTGGACAATTAAGTGAGATATGACCCTTTTCTCCACATCTGTAACACTCCACTTCTGATCGTTGGCCACCACCAGATTGTTGTCCTCTGTAACTTTGAGAGAGGGAAACCTCCTTGGGCCAAAATTAGGACATAATTCCCTAGGCTTTGGTCTAATATCCTGGGTGGTCATCTTGGATTCCAACAAGTTAAATCTTGCTTCTTCATCTTTCTTTCTTCTATCGTGCATCTCCTTCAAAGAGCAAATATCCTATGTATGGTTCTTCCTCAAACAGTATGAATAGAAGGCTCTAGAAATGGTTGGTTTTCAAGTACATTTAGTGGGTAAATGTCCCACTTAATGGAACTTTCCACACCATGTATTAGAACACATCACATCTCTACCTCTGGGCTCATTCTAGTGCTTGCCTCTTGATTGCATCATTCATCAGGGAGTTATCTCCACCCAGTTGGTTTGTACTCAAAATGATAGAATCAAAGGGGACTTCAGTCTCTGGAGGACTCTCTTGCCAACATTTCTTCTACCTCCTTCTTTTCTATGTCTCTAAATTCAGCTTTCAGTCTGCTACTACTTACAGAGGGAAAGATATTCCATTCTAAAAGTGTCAAAACTCATTCTTTTGAGGATCGTTGTGGTGCCATCATCATAGTAATTCCAACTTCTGATGGTTTCAATAGTGTATGTTGCGAAGGACACTTTGTCTACTAGCTTCCAATGGGTTACTAATTGGACAAATAGGAGATTGGCAGTGCACCATGTGTCCCACGTGTCTTGCTATTGAGCATCCACAAACAAAGTCTAACTCTTTCAACATATGTTAGGTTTAGAAGCCATGATGATAAGTAGGCTATGCAATTTTCTTATTGTCTATGTCAATCATTCAAGAAATCATGATAGTTTAAGAGACTATACTTTTCCTTCTAATATTAAAGAGTTTAGGGATTCTCGTGAGTCAATGGGTTTTCAATAGATACCATTGTAAAGCAAACTATGGTGATGCAAGATGAAGAAGGCTCTTGCCTCATATAGTAGGTTCCAATGCTTTTTCTATAGATTTTGTTGCATTTTTAGTGGATAGTACAATACGTTTCTAGAAAGTTGAAAGCATGCATAGAGCTTCCAAACACCATATTTGCAAGACATAGGAAGATGTGAAAAGACATGTATTGCTTAAAGCTGGAGAATGTATGATGGGTTGTTCTATATTGATACCATGGATGAGCTTTTAGCTATGCTAAAATTTGGGCTAAAAACTAAAAATAGCATGGTTAAAGTAGGCTTATTGGATATGTACTGGGTGATTGAAGAGTTTGTAAAATAAAAATAGATATGTTCGGATGAAAGATTTGAAGAGTTGATACAAAGTATAAATTTGTGGCAAAAAAAGGCCTAGTCTACTACCATTACCTTCTAATAGTGAGGAGAAGATTAAATTAGCCTCCTATAAACTGATTCTAAGATGCTTGGAAAAGATTGGACATTGGTTTACAACACAATCTCTAATTGAATTAAAGATTGGCTACAAGTATTTTCTTACACCTACAAAGAGACAATGCTTTATGGATATGTTGTTTAGTTATGGTAGAGCATTCACATTTTAGCTATATAAAATTGGTTGTCTTGATCCAAGTATTGTAGCACCTATGGTTATTTTACTATGTACATTGGAGTTCAAAACCAAAGTGCCTAAATCTCATCTATCCAAGCAAATTGACTTATTGAATGACAAGATTAGAATAGAAATTCTAGAGCCTCCTTTAGCTTCATACTCAAACAAATGGCTTGCAACTATGCTGAATTCTAGGCTGAAAACCAAAAATCGCATGGTTAAACTATGCTCCTTGGATATGTATCAAGCAATTAAAGAGTTTGCAAAATGTGTGTGTGTGTGTGTGTGTGTGTGTGTGTGTGTGTGTGTGTGTGTGTGTGTGTGTGTGTGTGTGTGTGTGTGTGTGTGTGTGTGTGTGTGTGTGTGTGTGTGTGTGTGTGTGTGTGTGTGTGTGTGTGTGTGTGTGTGTGTGTGTGTGTGTGTGTGTGTGTGTGTGTGTGTGTGTGTGTGTGTGTGTGTGTGTGTGTGTGTGTGAGTGAAAGGGTTGATACAAAGTATAAAACATTGGCAAAAAAGATTAAGCTTGTTGCACTACCATTGCCTTCGGACAGTGAGGAAAATATTGAATTAGCTCTCATTAGCGAAATCTAAGAGGCTTGAAAAAGATTGGGCATTAGTTTACAACATAGTCCTTAAAGGAATTAAAGATTGGTTGTGAGGATTTTCTTACATCTATAGAGCATTCACATTTCAGTAGCATGAAATTGACTATGTTGAGCCATGTATTCCAGCACCAATGGTTTTCTTACTATCCCTTGTGTACCTTGGAATTTATATCCAATTCAAGTGCCTAAAGCTCATCTACCCAAGTTGATTGACTTCTTGAATGAGAAGACAAGAATGGGAATTCTAGAGCCTTCTTCAACTCCAAAACAAATGGTTTGCAATGTCAAAGAAAATTGGAAATTCGAGGTTTATGGCCAATAAATAAAATGATTATTACAAATGTAGAGGTGGGTCCAATTGTGGATGAATTTGCAGAAGCCTTTGTAAGGAGAGTTATTTACTCTTTGGGGGTGATCTACATTTTGGCTATAATAAGTAAATATCTTACTACTATGAAAATACCATTGGGTTTGGTGGGGTTGTGCACTTTGCCACCAGTAGGAATGAATCATGTTGCTCATATGATGAATGCCACGAATAAGATTTTGTGAGATTATATATTGCAACTTACTATGCCTTTTCTTAATAAAAAGGTGCACAGACAAGGACAAAGATGAAAAATTGGATGAAAAGGAATGAAGGAGATTTGTTGCAAAGGAAATAGCTGATTGTAAAAGGAAATTGACTAGATTAGAAGGGATGAATCTTTCTTTTAGGATAGGAGTCAATCTTTGGGGTCAACGAGGTCTTGGTTGTGGGTCATATGTATGGTCCATATGGAAGATGACCATGACCCAACTAGGGTGGATGCTATTAAGAGAATGGATGAGGTTTGCACATTCGTTTTAGAAGTACTGAGATTTTTGGGAGCTTGTGCATTTTATATCATATGGTTTCCACACTTTGCACATATTATAGATGCCCTTTATCTGTTGTTGAGAAAGGGGCAATAACTTTAGTGGGTAAAATACAAACAAAGGCAATGAGAAAGATGCAATGGTTGTTGTGGACAATACCCACATTGAGAAAGGCTAATTATATTGGTGGAGGATCCATCATCATTGTAGTTAACATGAGTCCCATAGCGATTGGTTGGGCCATTGGACAAAATGATGAAGAGTGAAACATGTATGCTATAAGATTTGGGGCTAAAGCATTGAATGAACGAGACGAAGAGGCTATCCACCGATCAAAAGAGAGTTGTGGGGAGTGGTTAGGATCTTAAAGTGTGATAAAGAGTATTCTATTCAGGCTCTAGTTATTGTAGAGATGGATTTCTCACCACCTCTTTGTATGATTGCTAGTTGTTCTACTCCTGACATTGCTATGCTTTGATGGATTGCCTACATTAATTCCTTGAATTTAGAGTTTCAATATATAGCAAGAAAATACAATCTAGTGGTTGATATGCTTTCAAGAGCGAGATATGAGGATAAAAAGATATAGTTGTAGATGATGAAGAAGCTAAAAGTGCAAGGACAACAATTGACCATATATGTCATATCACTTTAGTTGGGACCTTTTTAGAGGAGTTGCATGAGGATGAATGGTTGCAAACTGGACAATACTTAAGAAATTTGGCAAAAGGGAAGGGTGGACGAATTTAGAATTTAAGAGGATCCATGGGAAAGCATATGGATAATTCCTTAAAGATCATCCATACATGGAAGTAGCTGATTACATTGATAAAAGAAGTTATAGCTACACGGAATATACTACCTTGGGAAGAAGGAATGAACAAAGATGAGTGTAGTGGGAGCTCACTACTCAATAGCCAAGACCCATGGACCACTTATCCCTTCAAGCATTTCAAGTGAGCACCTACGGCTATCTCTCACCTAATCAACACGTCTTCAATCCTACCGGGGTGTAGTGAGCTTACCTCAATGCTCGAATGAGTTACATCGATGCCCGAATGAGTTACCTACAAGGGTCACACTTTCCTATGATTAGACCAATCTCCCTAAGCCACACCCACTGCATCCCTTTATGCACGAACTGGGTCCTCAAGTGTGTACAATGGGGAATTATAAGGGCTAGGGGGTTAGGGACGGAGCTGGCCGACTAAAGCCACCGAACACACCTAACTTGAGAACCCCTAGATGCAGTGCTTGTGGCCTATGTGAAGTGAGGTGGTCTACCTGCTTGCTCGTGAGGTACTTCTCTTTCCTCTTTGTTCTCTTCTTTTTTTTTCTTTTGCGCTCCTTTTTTTAAAACCTTCGAGGGGCAATACAAAATCGAGGATCTATTTCTCGTGCTCTTGAGTGTGAGATGGGGAGGTAGGGGGACTTCAATGATTTATTAAGGAAGTTCCTATTTAGCATATACCCTTTTTGGCCTATCCTAACATGGAGAGGAGTGGTGGACAAAAATGGATGGCTATAGTTGGTAAAATGCATGTTGTTCATGTCCTCAAAGAGGGTCATGCAAAATGATAGGAGTAGAGCAATACGCAGCATCAACCAAACAACTATCTATTCCCGCATTAATGTTAAAAAAGAGTGACGGAAGATGGTACTCTGTCAGTGTAGGGGGTTACTTGAGGAGTGTCCTAAGTAATTTAATATAGTAACATGTTGTTACAAAGGCAGGGTCTAGGCATGAAGAGAATTCCTCTAAGAAGTGGGCGATAGAGTCCCATAGATCTTGTTTTGAGAAAGTGAGTGCTTGTTCGAGCTTTGTGGCATTGATGCTGTAGATATTAAGAAAGTGGTATCGGCCATGGATGTCAGGATCAAAATCTACTCCTACTCTCCGAGGATACGGTAGGTAGGTCCGACTATTTTTCTTGAAGGGTAGGGAGCCGCAAAATGACATCCAAGCATCTACATTACCATTCTAGAATCTTCTCCTCCATTTAGGTTGGTATTCATAGCCTTTCATCATGTGGGGTACCTCCTCAACCTTATTTTCCTAGTATTCTGGAGATTACATCCCCCATGCGGTTGGATTCTTCTCTCTTTCGACGAGCCATCAGTCACCAAGCCTTCTTCCCATGGTGATCACTTTCTTTACCGATTTAGTGGATAGCACTTTGCTAAGTGCCACTGGCTATCGAAAAGGGAAATCAAAGGCCTGGCGGTGATTTTCCCACTGCTCCCACGCAGATAGCTCTATGTTCCAGTTCATGGGTGAGCAGTCTTTCTTAAGTGGGATAGGAAGCTTTAGGACTGCGGGCAGTTGCGCTTTTGCCCTTTTGCGTGCCTATTCAAGCATTCTAGATCTTTTCTTTTTAGCCTCTACTTTCCTTTTTGCCGTGGTATCTTGCTCTTGAGGGGGTTCTGGCTATGGCAAGGGAGGTGGTGGAATCCACTCCTCATCTCATTGTGCCCTTCATGCCTTCATTCTGATACTGCTTTCTGTGGCTATTCTTCTTGGAGTCCTAATGCGTTAACCTCCTACATCATCAAGCTCGCTCTCAGCAGATTTTCTCGTTGATCCTGCCAAGTCAAATTGAGTCTTGTGTCTTGGATTTGAGAGCGCAACCCTTGTTTTATCACCTTGCGAGCTATTTCTAGCTTTCTTTTAAGCACATCAACTACCTCCTCCTCTTTAGAGAGTGTGATGTCCAAGATTATGTTGAGGAAGGCATGTTGTTGGGCCTCTAGACTTGCCTGCAGCATTTGCCCTGCTTTCTACTAGTATTCTGCTTCCTTCCGTAAGGGTCAAACTGCTCACCTGGTCCTTCACTTTCTTCTCACTCCTGGCCTCCCATTCCTTTGCTTTCTTTTTCGTTTCTTCCAAGCCCTTACTTTGCCTTTGCGATAGGCCACTATCATCGGCTCCTGCCCCTTCCATTTCTATGCAATTTCTTCTTTTTCCTTTGTTAGGTGCTCAATCTCTCTTTCCAATCTCCCTTGTTCTTCTGTCTCGCTTTGTACTCTATACTCCACTTCTTCCCTCTCTCTTTGACGTTTCTCTTGTTCTTGTGCTCTCTCTACCTCTAGTGCAATGTGCTCTTCCATGTCCTCCTAGAGCCTTCTCATCTGTGTTTTGAGCTCCTTCTGATGTAGGACCAATAGCTTGCACTCCCTTTGCATTCCAACCAGCTCTTGGCTCTCTTCTTCTAGTCTTTTTCACCAATGTTTCTCCTTATCTTCCTTGGTCTTGAGTTCTGCTTTTAGCTCCTTGATTTCTTTTTGTTGCATGGCCACGTGGCATGTCTTTTCTAGTTGGAAGGCAGCCGACATTTCTCTTTCAGCTTCTAGATTTGCCACTATAGCTTTCTTCTCCTCGTTTGCTCTTTCCAATTGAGCATAAAGCTCCTTGACATGCTCACCCTAATCAGTGGGCTATGGCCTCGTAGTGGTGGTAACCTCGACTCTTTGTCGCTTAGGCCCCTATTGGGATTCAGCATCCGCAACTGCTAATCTTTTCATTCCTTTTATTGGGGTCCCTACACTAGAGTCAGGTGTTGGGGTATGTGCTTTGTCAACTAAGAACTGCACCCACACTATGAGGTTGCTGGCACCATGGTTGGGGTGCCTAGTGTTGCTACAATGGTTGGGGTGACGGGAAAGATGGTGGGTAAGATTGAGTGGAGTGCGGCCTTGCCTTTTCCTTTTGGGACGGGTAGAGGCAAGTCTTCTTGCACTTGGCCACTGGTCCCTGGCCTATCTTGCCTTGGTGGGCTCATCGCCCAACTCCTCGTGCCTACATTGATGCTCAATGGACATGTGCACAGAAGTCCTCTTCTTCCTTCCTTCTCAACTCTTCATCTTCTTCTTCTACCTTCCTTCTCCTTTCCTCCTCTGCCCTTTTTTATTCTTTTGTTATTCTCTATAGTTCAGCCCTCTCTTTGTTTCTTCTCTCTTCTTCAACTTTCTTGGTCTTTCTTTGCACTTTTAGTAGCTCTTCCTTCTCCTTCTTTGTCATTCTCTCTTCCTGCTTCCCATGTGTTGTCTTTTTCTTGGGCTTTTTTGGTTTTCATTTGCTAGACTGGGCTTCTAGTGCTCCCTCCTCGTCACTATTTGTTCACTCACTTGATTGTTCTCGTTCATGATGGGGAGGTAACCTTCCAAGTGTTTCATTAGCTCCTTCCTCTCCATTTTGCACCTCCTTTATTGCTTCCTGGATGAGAGCGGTCAAAGTTCTCCCATACCCAATGAATGAGGTTTCGAATGTCAGTTTTTTCCTCTCAGCTCCCTTTGAAGACAAGGAAAAAGACATCAAATAAGGTTAGAAACTTGCAAAAACTTACTGAAAATTTTGAATCTGATCAAGTTGATGATGTAGCGGATTCAAGTGTGTAGAAACCTGAACTGCATGAGAAATTTCCTGAATATCAGGAGTATGTTCCTAAACAGAAGAATCGGTTTCTTAATTATCAAGAACAATTTTTTGATAGCACAATTGCTGGAAAATTACATCAAGGAGGTTTAGAAGAGTTATTTCAAGCTTTAGCAAAGTGTTCTTTACATTTAACCTTGGATAAAATTTTGGAACTTGATACTAGGATTTAAAGAGAAGTTACTTATGAAGATTGGGCAAAAGCAACAAGAAGTCCTTGAGAGTACAATAGTTCAAGATCATGTCGATTATACCAACTCAATAAGAAGTTGTGGATTACCAAATGCCTACTATTCAAGTTGAGTATGCAGGAAGAAAACATGATGATGTCCTATTGGATGAAGGTTCAGGAGTTAATATACTCCTTGAACATACATATTTGTCAACCAAGAAACAAGCATTACTGTGTCAGCTCCATTTCAGGTTAGGATGGTAGATCAAAGAAGGTTACATCCCTTGGGTATTTTACGGAATCAACAAATTTGAGTGGCTAGGTCTGAAGTTCAAGGTGAGTTTTGTTGTGTTGAGAATGTCAGAGATTGGAGACTCTTATACAATGCTTTTGGGGAGACCATGGTTTAAATTGGCTAAACTCAAGCAGGATTGGGGAAATGATTACGTGTGTATCCCAAGAGGACTTAAGAAAATCAAGTTATCCATAGGTAATAAGGTTATTTTGAAGAGTTCCTCTAGACCTCACTATTAATCTTGCAGATGAAGTAGAAGATGATGAGGAGAAAACAAGAGTATCAAGAGTAGCCCAATGTGGGTGGAAATGCACTTTTGGAGTAGTTGTAGATTCCACTTTGGCATTGGATATTGAGCATTCACCTACCAAGGCATGGCTGGAAAGAATCAGTTTGTATCAATTTGCATGTCTTCCTTGGCAATCATGGGCTATCAATATACATGTGTTGGTACATTTGGTATCTTGAGACAATCTTAGGGTAAAATTGCAGGTTGGCTTGAGCTTACTACAGAAGTGGTAAGCCACATTTTTGCATTACCAATGAATGTAAACCTAACTTTGTGGAGATGCTCTGATGACCAAATGCATGAAGCATTTGGAGATGTCATGGGTCCATGTAAGGTTTATGTTATGGAGTGTATTGACGTTGATCTCATAGAATGCATCTTTGGTGGTTTGTGGAGAAATTCATGTTGTTTATTAAGACGGATTCCATAGCTCGAGAAACTTATGGATTGATTTACTATGCTAAGAATGTGGGTATGCTGATTTGGGATGGGGTTTTGTATGACAAGTTAATGATAGAGATGAAAGTGCTTAAGACTAAAAAGGTTTTTCATAAATCCCATATGGGTTGTTTCTTGGCAACCCTATATGAGTATGCTTTTAGGCAATATCTTGGTTTGACTATGGAGGCTTTATTGACTTGGACACCCGATTCTATGTCTCGAGATGCAATGCATGTTGATGAGGTGACAGAGGATACCAGCAATCAAAAAGATAGTGATAATACTTTTGATCTTTTTGGTGGTGATGAAGAGAGATTAACTATTTACAAAGATTTATTGCAAGCATGTTATCAAGATTCTTATGTAAGATTGGTTGCTATGAATTTTGTGAAAGATCATGGGAAGCCAATGTATGATGAGAAGGTGGAGCATTTGGATGCAAACTTTAAGGTGGATGGGTTAAACTCTACAGGTGATATGGGGAAAAAGAAACAAAATATTGGTAAGATTTAGCTCAGGGGTAAGTCCAAGGTGGATGAACAGCCACAACAGGTTTTGGTTGATGTTCCTGTTGTTGTTAAGAAGGCTTTGCACAAAGACTTTGTGTCTATGCATGTAGTTGATTCTCCTTTGGTTTCAGGTAAGTTGGATACTAATATTTCTTGCATTGCTAGTATGACTAATGTCATGAGTATGATGTAGAAAACTATGGTTTATTTGAGACAACATGAAAGAGATCATTCACGTATTGCAGCACAAGTTTTGAGTTTGCAGGATCAGTTGACTACTAAGAGGATGAGGGCTGGGGATTTGGCTTAGTAGCAGTTGAGGCATAAAGTAGTAGATTATGATGCTCTGTTTGCTAAGCATCATGAGCAAGTTTCAGCATTGCAACAGAAAATAGAGCATAACAAAATTTTGGTGAATGTCTTTGAAAGATGGACCGAAGAATTGAAGTCTTAGTGTTTAGATAGTATGCATATTTTTATGGATATGTATGCACAGTTGCAGGTTGATTATAAACTATTGATGAATAGGTTTGATCCTTTGACAAAGGTTGAGCAATAGATTCTTCAAAATTTGGATATGGATGTGGATGGGTTAGTAGTACTTAAATCTGAGTATGAAGAACTTCATGATGCTTTGCTTTTGGAAGTAAAACAATCATGGCAGAGGGTTGCTCAAACTTTGGATGCTTTAGTTTCTCGTCCATTTGCTATGTTTAAGGATGTGTTTAGGGTAGAGTAGCCGGTTGATAGTCATGGAAGTGAAGAGTTGCATAAGAAGATATCTATGCTTGAGGGCAAATGTCATGATTTGGAGATTAGATTGCAGGTGGCTTTAGAAGCCAAGAGAAGCAATGAGGATTATATTGCTACTTTGTTGCAAGAAAAGCATTTTCATGCCGGTGATAGCAGTGATGTTGTGCAGGAGGTAGTGCATGAGGTGCATGATGAGTTTCAAGAGATAGGAAGAGCTGTATCTACTGGACATGATGGTCAGCCTTCTCGATTGCAAATGTCATCTTGCAGAGACATCATTGTCTATGTTCTTATTTATTTAGCTGCTCATAGTTTCATGCTGTTATTTCTTTTTGGATCTTTGTATTTTGTCCATCTTTTTAATTGTCTTTAGAATTGCTTATGCAATTGCACTAGAGAGCTTTGAGTATCCTAAAGGGGCTCTACTCACTGCTGCTCAGTGTGGCTTGTCAAGGGGTGCAAGGTCTCTAGCAGGGTATAAGTATGCTCTTTACGTCATCCAGTGTCTTACTTTATGCTTGTGGGTTTGGGCCATGCATGTGCAGTCATTCATTGAGCTATGCCAGGTGTTAGGGGCACAAATCCCTTGGACTCAAATTCCATTAAACCTTAGTTTCTTAGTTTCATATATGAATATAGTGGTTTGAGATCAACCTATGTAATTGCATCTTTAAATGTCATGGGACAAAATGCGCTCATTTTGTTATCCAGGCATGAGTATTCGTGATGTGCGTCGTGGATTCTAATATACAGGAATGAACAACGCCATGCTTTTATGGTCAATGTTGGTTGTTTTCAATGTTTGAGTCATGTTCTTTAAGTCTGTGAATCTATGTTTTTGCATTATGGGATCATAAAAGGTTTTTCGGTTATGGATGCTGAAGCATGTACATAGAATATGTTTATGCTTATGTTATTTATTCTAGCACGATTGTGTGTTTATGTATTCTCTACTTTCTTGTTGAGCATGCCTTAAACACGCTCCCGTAGCTCCAAAATCCAAGTGCAAGTTTCAAACAAGCTCAATCCTCAAGCCAAGCTCCAAGATCCATTGATGTGAGGAAGAGAAGAGAAGAGAAGAAGAGAGGAGAAGATGGAGAGCTTCTCTAGCACGGTCCCTCACCCTCACACACTCGCTCCCTCACACTCTCACACTCCCTCTCTCAAGCACAACCTCAAGCAATCAAAAGCAGTTGGTCGGCCTTCTTGTAATAAGACCGCGTCTACTGCCCTATCTCTAGCATCAGCTTCAACCATGAATGGTTTATTGGGATCCACAATTAATAGTACTGGGTGCTTTTGGCCACACACAAGAATGAGCTTCTTCATTCACTTTTTTCCTTTTATACAAAACCCTAACCCTAATTCCCTTTGGCGATCATCCCCTTTTTCGTCTAGTGTCGTGATGTTATGAGGACACAGTGTGAAAAAGTATGGAATGCATCATCATCCAACTTCTTTATTGATCTAGAGAGTCAATGTGATCTGAGCCATTAGTACTAGTGTGGGTTGCATGGATTATCTGAAAATACTAGATTTTTGGGTAATTTTAGTCTATTTTTTATATTATTTATTGTAAAAATTTGAAAAAGTTAGAAAAAGCTTCTAGATTAGGATGGCATGCAAAAAGCTAGTTGCTTTTTCAGCCAATTAGGGGATTTTCACAAGAAGGATAGATTGACAAAATCATGCGCGTGTGGTCGCTGAAAACAGGCTGAAAATTACAGATTGAACTGAAAGAAGAAGAAGGAGTGATCTGGGAGATCTGTGATCAAGTGTCATAGGGTTTTACCCCCCTTTCGGAGCCAATGGAGCCATCAAATTTGGGTTCCGAGCAACAAAGAAGGAGCTATATTTTTTATGCACATTTAGTTCTACGAAGAATCTCGAGGAGATCTAATGCTTGGAGATTGCTTCTGAGTAGTGCGAAGATTCGAGGTTCTTTTAATACATATTGATTCAATTCATTGTGATTTGTCTTTGTAGTGTTTACCACTTGGGTATTCTCTATCTTCTCTTCCATCTCCTATCTCTACTTCCTTCTACTTCTGATACCCGATGGATTCGAGCTTTTGACAAAAACCCCTTCGACATTGGTGAACCCGACGTGAAAGGTAGTCAGAAGAAGGAAAGACGAGATGGGAGAATCTTCGAGTACATTCTCCAGTGATGTTTTGCAACAGTTGGTGCAAAATATGAATATACTTATGCAGGTACAATAATAACAACAGGTGATGCAAGCTTCAGCTCAAACAGAAAGTGTTGTGATGAATGCTTTGCAAGCAGTTGAGCGTGAGGTGAAGTTATTCAATGGTAGGAATGTATCTGCATATGTATATACCTATGCTCAAAAGATGGAATTCTTTGGGGTGGCTCAATCTGCATGGAGCCGGTATTTGTACGTGTTACTGTTCATGAACTGAAAGCACGGATTACTGAATTATACTTGCAGGATGCAGATTGGGTAGCCTTCAAGAAGACACTCGGGGAAGAATTTTACATCCAGGATACCAGTTTGATTACGTGCAAAACTTTTCAGAAGTGGGTTATACAACCCAATAAGGGTCTTGTGGCTATAGAATTGTTAAGAGAATTTGAAAGTCGATTTGAGCAGTTGGATCTTGCATAATAGCAAGCTCTTGCAAGTCAAAAAATTGAATTGTTTCTACAGGCAGCTAATCCTGAGCTTCAAGAGAAGCTTGATGATTTGCTGGAGGATCAGACTATAGAGACAAGTTTGAAAACAGAGTGGAGACATATCAAGGAAGCTGTTACTGCACTTGTGAAGAAGCATAGAAGAAGAGAAAGATTTCATGTCTCTAGCTTGCCCACTGTTACAGGCAAAACAATTGAACTATCCAGTAAGCCACCTACTTCTGTGGCTAACCCTATGGCTGTACTTGCTATTGTTCCCTCTGTTAGGGAAGATGTCTTGGATGAATTGGTCAAAGGGATGCGGGATCTTCAATTGAAGGTTGCAAAATTGGACGAAAAAGGACAAGAGGAAAGGGGACGGGCAGCAGCCCCTAAGCCTGGAAAAAGATGTATGTGGTGTGACATTTTGCAGCACGAGAGAAAGAATTGTGCTGCCTATCAAGAGGCCTCGGCACGACATCTTATCTTTTGGAAAGATGGCAAGATCCATGCATAAGAAACAGGATTGCCTCTTGCTTTGAATTTTGGAAAGGGAGGTATGCAGAGGTTGTTGGAAGACTTGGCTGTCCGAAATGCTTATGCGGCGGTACATGCTTCTACTTTTAGTCTACAGTTGGATAGAATGCATGGCCAAGTGATGGTTGGTCCAAAGGCTTAAATATGGACACATGCTTTACATGCAGCTGAAAAGAGAAAGGTCACTGATAGTGAAATGTCTCATGCAGGGCAAGACATCCGTGGCATAACTAGTTGGGAATCACCAGTAGATGCATATTCAGTGTATGCATATTTAGCAAAGGTACAAAACATGGATGTACTTGTGGAAGAAAAACGAAAAAGAGATGAAGATATTGTAGGGACATCTAAAAGAATGACAAGAAGAAGTATGGATCAGCCTAAAGCTGCAAATCAGCCACCTCCAGAGCATGTTATGGAAGAGGTCAGTCAGGAGAAAAAATAGGATAACAAACAAGAGGGCGAAAAGAAGGGCAAGTAGCCAAGATATAAGTTGCAATCTGACATTGAGACAGCCATAGATCTTAAGAAGGTTCTTGAAGAACGGATCTTAAACAGTCGGGTGGAATTTACCTTGGGAGAGGTGCTTGGCATTGCCAAGCGAGAATTTCATGATGAGATCATTGACATAATTAAAAGGAAGCATCAATTTCTTGGTGATACCACTAGTGTATTGCTACAATTTGAAGAGGAAACTGGTTTGATGGGTACTTGGGCTGAATATGAACATGAAGTAAGTACTGGATTATCTATGCAGGATGCTACTAATCAGTGGACAACATGTGGAAAAGAAAAGAAAGTGGCTGAAAATGCATTGTCTTGTAGCAATATGCATGGTGGAGTAAGGCAAATGCAACAATATGGAGAAGAGACTCTAGGATTTATTCCTCAAAGTCACTACACAAGAAATCGTTGGGCTAGAGCTACCACTGAAACAGTAGTGAAAATAGGGGAACGTGAAACTCCTTGTGTTGCTTTACTTGACCATGGTTCTGATATAAATGTCATTGAGCAGGGATTGTATAAAAATGGTGCATGGCCTGTGGACACTGATGATGGTTGGCGTATGAGGGTTGCAAATAATTCTTCAGGGGAGCTCTATGCTACATGTCCTAATGTAAAAGTGACAATTGGTGATGTATATGAAGAGCAGCACTTCTTTGCGCAAGATAATTCCTCATATGCAATGATTTTGGGATAGCCCTATATTACAGGTGTGCATATGGAAACAAAGGTGCTTGATGATGGTTCTGCTTATGCAAGAATCAAAAGTAAGGATGGGAGAAAAGCAGTCCAATTTCTTACTGTTTGTGTTAATCATCGTATAAATCATGATACGCTTCGAGAGTCTCCTTTGGTTCCAAATGCAAGGGAATTCAAGCACCTAGATTTTGATTAAGCACTAATGTAATGTGGGGCTACAGTAGTGATGTTTAGAGGGTGTACTCGCCTCTTGATGAAATGAAGCATGTATTTACTATTGGTAATTCTCAATTTACAGCAAATAGTTCATGTTGGTTTAAGCCTATGGAAGCTATGTGTAGGGCTGAACGCATATCTATGAAATGGGCTACTAAGAAACTGAGAGCATTGTGGTTCTTAGCTGAAAATAATGGCATTTCAGGCATCTTTTATGGGTTGAATATTACTGACACTATGGCTGAAATTTCAGCAACTATATATGCAAAAAATGAGGCTAAAAACAGAGTGCTATCAATATGTTCTTTGGATATGTATGATGTTATAACATTGCTTACTCAGCAGGAAGGATTACAATGGGTTGAAGCATTTGTGGAAACAAAGTATAAGACAGTTGACAAAAAGGTGAAACCAATTTCTTTGCCACTTCCACCAGAGAGTGAGGGTATGTATGAAAAAGTGTCAAGGTAGCCAAGCTTACGGGATCCTAAAGATATAGGTCATCAGTTTACTTTTGAAACATTACAAGAATTGAAAGTTGGTGCAGAAGGGTTTCTTTTGCCTGCTGAGAGAGACTATTTTATGCGGATGTTGGCTAGACATGGGAAGGCATTTGCATTTCAGCCAAGTGAAATAGGTTGCGTGGATCCAAATGTTGTCTCTCCTATGGTCATATTTGCTGTGCCACATGTACTATGGAACTTGAGGCCTATTCCAGTGCCTAAAGCTTACTTGCCAAAGCTGATGGATTTGCTAAATGAAAAGATTCGCATGAAGATCTTGGACCCTTCTTCAGCCCTGTACTCAAATCGTTGGTTTACTATGCCCAAAAAGAATGGGGCTTTGAGATTTATTCAAAACATACAACCGGTCAATAAAGTGACCATAAGAAATGTGGGTGCAGGTCCTGTGGTTGATGAATTTGCAGAGGCTTTTGCAGACAGAGCAATCTATTCTTTGGGTGATCTTTACTCGGGTTATGATGAGTTTTAGCTTGCAATTGAAGGCAGGGATATCATAACCATGAAGACTCCTTTAGGGTTAGTACGGATGTGTACTCTTCCACAGGGTGCAACAAACTCAGTGGCACACATGACAAATGCTATGAAGAGGGTACTCGGGGATTTTATACCACAATTAACTATGCCCTTCTTGGATGATGTTCCAATCAAAGGGTGTGCAATGGATGAAAAGAATGAAGAGATGGATGCTCATGGATGGAGACAAGTTGTTGCAGACCATATTGTGGATTGTGAGAGGATTTTGACACGTCTAGAAGAGGTGCATTTAACTCTTTCTGGATAAAAGTCTGTCTTTGGAGTTGAAGAGGTTTTGATTGTTGGGCATATGTGTGGGCTTTATGGGCAAGGGCCATCACCAACAAAAATAGATGGGACTGATAGAATGCAAGATGTATGCACGAATGTATCGGAGGTGCATAGATTCTTGGGTGCATGTGTGTTCTATTTGATATGGATTCCTCACTTTGCACATGTAGCCGATGCTCTTTATCAGCTTCTAAGGAAAGGTCAGAAATTTCATTGGGAAAGGAAGCATCAGAAAGCAATGAAGAAATTGAAGCAACTCTTAAAATTTGCTCCTACGTTGAGAAAGGCTGACTATTCACATGGAAAGCCTATCATTATTACTATTAATACAAGCCCAATTGGGATTGGATGGGCAAGTGGGCAAGATGACGAGGAAGGGAAAAGATATGCAATACGCTTTGGTGCAAAAGTATTGACTGAACGATAGAGAAGACATCCACAGGTAAAAAGAGAATTATGGGAAATTGTGACAACCCTTAAATGTGATAAGGAGTATTTTATGGGTGCTCATGTAGTCATTGAAACTGATTGTTTGCTGGTATTGGGTATGATTCCAAGTTGTGCTACCTCGGACATTGCTATGCTCCGGTGGATTGCATACATAAAATCTTTGAACCCTGAATGGCAGACGTGTTATCTCGAGCACGCTATGGGAATGAAGATGGGATGATGGATGAGGAGAAAGAAGATGACTTTCTTATGGCTGAAAATGATGTTGCAAGAGTGAATTTAGCAATGCAAGGTGTTGCTACAACATTAATAGAAGCTTGGACAAAAAAGAGAAGACACTTTAGATATTTTGCATCTTATGTAGAAGTGTTTCTGGAAGACAAATATGCAGGAGAGTGGCTGAGAATTGGTCAATATCTCAGTACATTAACAAAGAGAGATGAATAGTCAGATGAGGAGTTTAAGAAGATCAAGAGGAAAGCCTATGGATTTTTCTTAAAAGATGGATACTTATGGAAACATGCTAAAAAGAAACAAGGTATGCTATTGTGAGTTTTGGGTGATAGAGCTTCACAAGTAACTGTTATGCAAGAATTTCATGAAAGCTTATGGGCTGGTCATAGAGGTGTTTGGGGTACTTTTACAAAGATCAAAGAAAGATATTGGTGGCAGGGTATGTATAAGGATTTTTCTCACTTTGTGGAAACATGTACGACATGTCAAATGTATTCAACTGTGAGACATAGGGATGGATTGCAACCCACATATCCATTATCTCTTCGTTTGAGTGGGTGGTGGATTTGGTCACAATGCCTACAAGTCTTTGGCAAATGAGGTATCTTGTGCTTGCTCATGAAGACTTGACTAATCAAGTGGAAGGGAGAGCTCTACGTACTAAGACGACAAATGCCGTATGTACTTTTCTCTTAGAAGAGATCTTTTGTCGATATGACTGTGTGGGAAAAATTACAGCAGATAGGGGTGAGCTAGATACAGATGAGGCTCATGATTTCTTTGCACAGTTGGGGATAAAGCTTACTTTAACATCAGCCTATAACCCTGAAGAAAATGGAAAAAGTGAAAGAGGTCATCCACCTATTGTGAAGACTTTGACAAAAGCATGTGGAGAGAAGGTAAAAGAGTGGCCACAATTGCTCCCTTATGCTTTGTGGGCTGACAGAACAACTCACAGTGCTGTTACAGGATATATGCCTATAGAATTGATGTATGGTCAAAAACCTATCATGCCGATAGAAGAGATGACAGTCACATGGAGTGTGTTACCTTGGGAGCAGGTGTTGAATCGAGAGGAGTTGTTGGCCTTATGCATTAGACAATTGGAAAGAAAGTCAGAAGACATAGAGGCGGCAACTACAAAGTTAAGGGCAGCAAGGATACAGAACAAGAAATGGTTTGACAAAAGACATAGACTGAGACCAAGAACCATACAAGATGGGGATTGGGTATTGGTTTATGATAGCAGTTTAGATAACCAGCATAGTGCCATGCGTAAAGTTTTCAAAAGATGGTTTGGACCCTATGTGGTAAGACATGTGCTTGATAATGCTACTTATGCATTAAACGAGCTGGATGGGTCAGCCATCAAACTTCCGGTAGCAGGGAAAAGAATCAAATTATTCAAAAGGTGGGAATCCACTAAGTATGAGCCATCAGATTTAGGTTCCAAGAAGCAGAGAAGGAGTTGTATTTTTTATGCACGTTTTGTTCTACGAAGAATCTCCAGCAGATCTAATGCCTAGAGATTGCTTTTGAGTAGTGTGAAGATTTCAGGTTCTTTTAATACATATTGATTCAATTCATTGTGATTTGTCTTTGTAGTGTTTACCACTTGGGCATTCTATATCTTCTCTTCTATCTCCTATCTCTACTTCCTTCTACTTCTGATCCCCGGTGGATTCGACCTTTCGACAAAAACCCCTTCGACACCGGTCCCATTCCTCCAACCCTTCCCCTCCTCTTCCTTATTAGCATGGCCTCAACCTATGCCTCTAACCATTTACAATTTTCATGGGTGAGAGCTCATCGCTCTTTAAAAAAATAAATCATGATGTGCCTTGTACTCTTTTACAAAAGTATTAACTTGCGCTTTTTCTTTGCGCCTCTCTCCTTGACTTTTTTGTACTTCTTGTGTTTCTAGATTTTTATTGGTGTGCCTTTGTCTTTCTTTTCCCTTTTGCCTTGGCCTTGTCTTTTGTTTTAGATTTTTTGGATTTTCCATCTTGTTCATTTGAGGGTTAACATTACCCCCTCCTAAATGAGTGCTTGTCCCATGGCACTCTCCATCGTAGGTAGCAGGCTTTAGCATGCATCGAAGACGTGGGTGGAAGGGACTGCTGTGGTTTGTCATGGAGGAGTTTTGGTAGTGGTGCGGATGAAGGTCATTGGTGGCACTTGGTTGGCCTGATTGGCTGGTGATAGGGTTGTTGTAGTTGGTGATAGAGTTGTTTTTTGTTAGGAGTTGCACTCATGGTTGGCACAAGTATTGGTGTTCTGGGGATTCTGCGCGTAATGACTCTTTGGTGGGCTTGCATGATGATAAAGTAGAAGAGTTCAGAGTTGAGTGTTGATGAAGAGCTGACGGTACTTTCGTTGGAGTCTTCAATACCTGTAATTGAAAACCTCTCATATGGTGTCTCTCTAGGGGTCAATGCTAGTCTTCTTATCATACATAAGACGTAGTTTGATTAGTTTGCGAGAGGTTGAACTCTAAGCAAGCCGAGAGTATTGCCCTACAATTGAGGACCCAAACTGTGTATAGATTATGGTGCAGATATTATGTGAGTGCACGTGCATACTTAGATATTAGTAGTTAGAAGACTATTGGTATGTTTTCTCATAGCAAAGTGTGGATGAAGCGAGGGTTCAATGGGGTGGAAAGATTTGTCGATGTTGAGGAGAAGTACACTTGAAGGCTTCTTGAGACATCATTGTGATTTTGATAACACAATGAAGCATAATTGAGCTCATTGATGCTGAGATTAGATTGATCAAGTAGTGGGGGCCTTCAATGGTGGTGGTTGATAGCCATTGTTGAGTATACCTGAAAAAAGAAAAAAGAAGCGCACTACCTGGGGGTGTCTGTACCTCACTGTGCAGTGTTGCGTGGTGTCTGTGACAGTGAAACTGGGAGTTGGGTATTGTCCCACAGAGAGGACCCACTTTGTGTACAGTGGAGGTGCTATGGGTGTCACTTAGGGAGACATATCTAACCATAGGTGAGCATAAAGTCCCTAGGTGTGTCTTGCCCTTGATGTTCCCTAAGTGTGAAGTGGGGGGATAGGATGGGCTAGGGGGTTAGGCATGGAGCCAGCTGACCAAGCCCACCAGACATGCCAATTTGAGGACCCCTAGGTGCAGTGTTTATGGCACTCTCATATACATGGAAAAGCTCATTGTTCCTTTCCTTTTTCTTTGTGTGGGTCTTTTTTTTTGTTTTCTCTTTTAGATTTCTTTTTCTTTTTCTTTCTCTCTCTTTTTTTTTTGGACGTGCATTGGGAGGGGGATATGCTAGACATCATCTTGATGCTTTATAGTAGTTACATTTCGAGGGGGCCTAAGAGATTTACCAAGGAATGCATGGCTTGGCATGGAGCCCTTTGCTCTTTTGATTGTACTTATTGTGGCCATGGAGGGGGCTTGGTTCCTGCACTCGTTCTTTCTTTTGTTGATCTGATTTAGAGTCACGCCCCTTTTTCTTGGACTAGCTTAGTGGCTCCTATATTGAGGTGGTTGCATTTGCTATTTTGGCTCCCCAAGCCCTAGCAAGGAGAGTTCTTGTGAGGTTCAGCCACCAGTTGAGATTAGGGGATCATGTTTCTCCTCTTGTCCTAAGCCTTTGTTAGGCTTAGGTGTCGTGGCATGGAGTCCATGTTCTAGCGATGTGCCAACTTTGTAGGCTAAATCTTTGATTCCATCTTCGTTAGAGCAATCTCCTCCTCCTCCTTTTGCCTTAGTCATTCTTCCTCCTCTTCTGGTGTTTTCCTGTGCTCTTCTTCTTGTTTCTTTGATTCCTTCTCCACCCTTTGCAGCTCTCTATTTCCTTTGGAGGTGGATCGCGTTCTTCTCATGAGGATTTTGAGAGTGATCTTTTCCTCTCCCATTGACTCAACTAGTTTTTAGCCTTGCTGCTCACTAATTGTCCTCTTGCTCTTGCTATTGAGATGGTTGGTCATTCTCCTTTTTTTTAGTAACTCTCTCCATGTTGTCATGTTGTTCCTTGTGGACTTCATCCCCTCTTGTTCTCGAATTGGTAACAATTCACTCCCAACATGTTATGCACATCTCTCCTTAGGCGTTTCTCAGTCCTACTACTAGCTAAACCCAAGGCCTTCTCCACCATCGTAGGGCTCAACTCCACCTCTACTTGGTGAGATTCTTCTTCTCTTCTTACCATCACCGTGCCACAGTTTCTTGCAGCATCGAACCTCCTTGGAAATTCTACACACTTGCTATTATTGATAACCTACCCGACCTTCTCTACATACTTCTGTAGACTACACTGGTCCACGAGTTGTTTTATGGATGGTTCCTCATGATAGCATCTTCTAGGTTTAGGGTAGGCTTGAATGTGAACTGAGTGAAACCCCTAGTTTCTACCATCAAGCTGTACTTTGCTTGCTCTTCCTCCATGAACAAGAGCTTGCCATGTCAATCTTATCCTGGATGTAGAGTTTGGCCAAGAAAGAGAGAGTAGCCAATGACTATGCTTTGGGCCATGCTTCAAATGCAATGTGTGCTTTCTGCAGGGGTGATTTTCTCTTCCAACAAGGCTTCCATCATGGCTCTTTGTTCTTGGTAGTTCTATGGCTTTATCCATAATGGTTCTTTGTGGGGTTGGTGGTCTTGTAGTGACTTGCGCTTTTGTACAGAGACATTGTTGTCCTACATTCACTTGGCAACTCATGAGAGTACATGCAAGTCATATGCTTCAACCATAATGAACAAGTATAGCTCAAAAAGACATCATTTATCTGAATCCCATAGTGTTGACTTGGATGCATATCACATGTGCTTGATTATCGTTGCTTGTGTGTGTGCTAGCTTTGTTTCCTTTGGTATTATTGATACATAGTCACAAAGCACATTGTTTATTTATGTACATGTTTATGAATCCATGTCACTTCGTGAGGATAAAAACCAATTGTAAAACTCATGATTGTAATGGAATGTGGTATACGTATCTAGTAATCATGGCAGCCTACTCAGTAACAACATATATTTTGCAACATCGAGTAGCATGGTGCCTTATTCGAGTCTACTAGTAATATGTAGCTCCTTCTCAGTGAGAATTTTATCAATCATAGAGTTCTCTTGGCTAGTTCCAGCTAAGTCCATACCCCAAATGATAGCGAGTACTCAAAAGGAAGTTTGCACCACATAGGTCGAGTCTCTTTGAGACCGCCATTTGGCCAGTCGCTCCTCTGAGATTGTCATAATCTGGGCTCCAAGTTTGGCCATTGTAGTGCGGTTTTCAAACCAATGTTTTTAAATTGATTTCGACCTTTGATTGTTGCTTTACTTTCTCTATCTCTAAGAGGTTGAGTTGGCAAAGCGCTTCATTAAATGTCACAGTTAAGCATAGTTCATCAGCTTCCTCATCAGAGATGAGTTGCATGCATTCACTTCCCAGGATAGGCAATATGACAAATATTCCTCAAGTTTCTCCCTAGGGAATGTGCCCACGTCTGCAAGGATGTAGGCATGTGTGAATAATTTGAGTTTAGCATCCAACTCGGTCAAGCACTCCGTGACACTTCTATGTTTGATGAGGGCTTTCTTGGTTGCTATCTCATGCAAGGTTCTAGGAGTTTCCCTAGGCTTTAGCATAGCTAGGGGCCTAGGCCTAAATGAGCAAGATTGATCAATGATCGGATTGCTCATGTCATCAGGGTTTTCATGTTTCTCTTGAGGCTTTGCTTATTTTGTGTCATGGTTCTCCTTGGATGTGACTGGTATAGTTTCGTCAACCTGTTGTGACAGTGTTGTATCCACTCTTGATTGGTCAATGTAAGTTCCGCTTTGATGGATTGAGCGTTGCAAGCAACCGTTGATGCTAATGGTTGCTTTGATTTATCAAAATGCATAGATGTGTCTGAGGTTTCACCACCATTAGGAGAGATGGCAATGGGTTCATTCGTGGGTGGACTTGATGCTTTATTCCTTGGCTCTTCAACTCTCTTGGTCTCAATCTTCTTGGCATCTATAGCCACCTGCAATTGCAGTTGTTTTTATTGTTTTCTCCTCTTTTTCTTGGGCAATGAAGGTGTACCCTTTAAAGAATCAAGTCCCTAAACTAGGTCAACCATTGATGTGCTTGGTTAGGCCTCCACATTCTCTTTTTCTGGTGTGTCCTCATGGGACATAGCTGTGGCCTACTGAATAGCCTCGCTAGGTTGTGAGGGTATAACTATCTCTCTTTTTGGAGAGTCTAGCTTTTTAGCTAATTTCCCTTTATTTAGCCCCTCATCCGATTGCATTGGCAGTTGCTCCTGGGGCATTTTCTCTAACTCTTGTCCTTACCCATTGGAACATGCCTCCATTGCTACTTATTAGACTGGGTGTTGTGTTTAGAGCTATTTTTCTCTTGCTCTGGAACTTTGGGTGACTCTAGTGTATAACCAAAAGATGGTTTAGGGTTCCTATCATGTAGGCTTGGACAAAACTGTATGAAGAAGTCAGGGTTGTATTGATGGGAAGCATAGAGATCTAAGAATGCAGGATTTTAAATGAGGTAGAAGACGTATGCGCTAACATCAAGTACCTTGCTTCTGACTCCTAACCTACTAGCCATGTGTAGATCTTCTTTTAGAAGCAGTTTATCATATGAGGGATGTTTTTGGGTAGTGGCAGAAAGATGGACCTCATGGACAATTGCCAACACTCTTGATGAAGTCGGGGCAATGTATGTGGGATCATGTATTGATGTCCAAAGGGCTTTCCTTTGCTCAACAAGTGTCATTAGTTGGTGGCCAATTTTACCATATTTTTGAACTAGTTATATCTCATAGATATTTAAACTCATGAATTGTAACAAGGATTTTACCTTAATATTCCATATACGCATCTCAAAATATACATTGGAGATGAAATCTTTGTTGCAATATTTGCTATTCAGGTAAAACTCCTTTGGGAGGTGCAATGAATCTTTTTTGGGGTGTGCAATATATTGTTGGCTCTCTTATCCTAAGGTACATGCATAGACATACACTAGTGATGTAGTAAAAGAGGGTATAAGAGATAAGAGATTTGACTTTGTGGACAAATCTAAAGTGAGAAGAGGAGATGGTGAAGAGCTTCACCCTCTTGATCCCTCACTCTCACTCACTCACACCCTCACACTCCCTCTCTCAAGAGCACACACAAGCAAGAAGAGGAGAAGAAGAGAAGAAGAGAAGAGCTCTTGTTGGCCATACACCAAAGAATGAGCTTCCATTCACTTTTTGAACTTTATATATACAAACCCTAAAACCCCATGGGTGCCCATCCCTTTTTACATGACTGGCCATTGTGGCAAAGTCCCTTTTTCTAATTCCCTCTTTTTGCTTCATGCCCTAGGTCTATATTCGACTATTCTTTTACAAGTGGCACAAGAGGGAGCCTAGCGCTCTTTTACAAGAGTTTTTGGAGTTTTTGAGGTGCCTTTTATTTAAAACTACGCTTTTGGCCCCGGCTTAGCTTTAGAGGCTGCATGCGTGTCTTTGCTCCTTTTCCATCTTCTTTTCGCTTTTTCATTCATTCTTCTACCTTCTCGGCTTGTCCGAGACGAGTGCCAATCCCATGGCACTCTTACCGGACTGTTGGTGTTTAAGAGGCAGTTGGTCATTTTTAACGCCTTCTCCACCAAGGTAGGGGTTAAGCGAACCTGCACTTGTTTGCCGTTTTGTCCCCTTCCTATTGTGACGGTGCCGCACTCATTGTCGGGGTCGTAAGACCTGAGAAACTCCACACACTTTGTGTGGTTAGGTTCTTGCGCAAATTTTTCAAGATACTTGGTGAAGTTGCATTTTTCAACGACTCTCCTGGCCGCTTCCTCCTTGGCCACCAAAACCTCTACGTTGTGAATGGTTCGGAACTTTAGCTGGTTGTAGGCATGGCTCTCAAGAGTGATGCTATACTGCGCTCTTTCCCCTTTCGTGAACGGAAGTCGGTGGGCCCGGTCTTGCTGTGACATCTTTTGTTCCTGTCATAAACCCAAGTTTCCATTAGTGCTTTCAAATTAACAATTCGCAAGAAAAGTCCATAGACTAAAAAAGAAAGACTCTATGTGTTTATTGAATGAAAGCATTAAAATCCTATCTAATGTGGAGTCTTCCCTTTCAGCTTTAACTTTTTTCCCTTTATTTCAAAGTTCTCTTGACATTTTCCTACCTCGCTCGTTGTCCACGTGCTTATGCGTTTTGCTTGATTTTCATTGGTTTTAATTGATTCACCTCTCTTGATTCACCTAACTCCCCTTCCCTTCCCAGCTCGAGAAGAATCCTTCCTAGGATTGAAGGTTTTGGAGGTTGAGGACCTTCGGCAATGGGTCTTAGGAGTTATCGGTGTAGGAACCAAGTGTAGAAATCGGGGTTGTACTCTAACTGAGCTGCGCGATCGAGATCAAAAGGGCGAGTGCCAACGTGTGTTATGTAAGTGAGAACATCTGTTAGGAAGTCACCGGAGGCACCGCGGCTAGCAATATGTAGCTCCTCCTTAGTCAGTAGGCGATCGAGGTAAGGATGCCCCTTGATGTGCTCTTCGAGGGGGCAGTCGCGAAGAGTGGTTAACACTCTATACGAGGTTTGTGCGATATAAGTGGGGTCATACTCCACTGTTTTGATTGGATGGCGCTGCTCCACGTTGGTCATGACTCGGCATCCCTCTACTTCCCATTGCAACCTACGAGTGTACCAATGCCGCAAGAATGGGGATTCAGTCTCAGCAAGTTTGGATAATTCTGCAATTTCTTGGTCGGTGATGGCAGAAGTGGTTTGCTGATCGTATGACGTGATGAGGCATTGTTTGAGGGCTTGCTCTTTAGAGATCTCACTATTATACAGCAGCGGAGTTTGCTGCCTTTGCGAAGGCAAGTTCAAACGTCTCCCAAGAACAAGCATCGTATGAACTTCGGTTGCAAAAGGCTCGGGCAACAAGCCTAAGTCCAAGTGGTCATAGCTCAGAGCTAGCTCTCTGAAGGTGGCATCGAGCTGTCTAATGCAATCAACCACGTCATCCCCTGTATCTTCGGCTATATATGAGGCCAGTGTCAAAAACGATTTTCACTCGTAGGAGGGTTTAAGATGTGCTGGTGGTTGGGGTTTGATAGCATAGAGATTGTGATAGTGGATAATTGTGGTTGCAAGTGTGCCTTAGGTTGCGGTTGGGCTTCCTGGCTTAGGGCTAGGGAAGCAGCAGCGACTTTCGATGGACTATTGCCATCAAAGTGGATTATTGTAGTCGGATGGGCTCGACGTTGCCCGTTCGGTTGATCGCATAGACTCTAAAAGGTCCAAGACCCCGAAACTTCATTTTTTGATTGTGCCCCTTAACTGAGTATAGGAACACTAGGTCCCCTTGTTCGAAGTCACGTTGCTTGACATGCTTGTCAAACCAGCTCTTGCATTGTGCCTTATGAGTGCATGAGTGGCTAGAAGGCGAGTCTCCGAGAGGCGTTTGAGCTCTATTAGGCATTGCATCCATGCCTCCTTTCCTTCCCATCACTCCTCAAGTGCAATTCGTAGGCTAGGCACGAAGAATTCTACAGGGAGAATTGTTTTGGTTCCATAGGTCAACCTAAAGGGGGTCTGTCTGACGGCCATTTTGTAAGCTATTCGGTAAGCCCATAAGGCTGCCATCAGCTTGTTATCCCAGTCGCTACGTGAGGCCAAGACTACCTTGGTTAGAACATTGACAAGAATCTTATTTTTGGATTCTGCCTCGCCGTTTGCTTGAGGGTAGTATGGGGAGGATTTCTGATGGATAATTAGGAAGGTGGATAGGAGATGAGCTATCACTTCATTGATGAAGTGTGTCCTCTGGTCAAACTGACTAGTTCAATGGGGCATCCAAATTGTGAGATCACCTGCTCCCACAAGAACTTGGCAGTCGTTCAAGCATCATTCTTTCGTGTTGCCCTCGCCTCTGCCCACTTCGTTAGGTAGTCTATGGCCACAATGATGTATTTTGCCTCAAAATACTATGCAACGGGGTTGATGGGTCCTATGAAGTCGATTCTCCATTTTTCGAAAGATTGTCGTGCAATGATTGGGGTCAACTCCATTTGATCCTTGCGAATCAAGACCTTCGTCTGTTGCATTCGTCACAATGCTTAACAAGTCATGCAGCATCACGGAACAGTGTTGGCCACCATAGTTGAGACTGCAACACCTTGGGGGCCATTGTGTCTCTCCTAAAGTGTCCAGCAGCAATCCCACTGTGTGCCTGAGAGCACATCCTGTATCTCATGTTCACACACGCATCTGCGCAGTAGTCCATCTTGCCCTAAGTGATACAGCTGGCCTGCTATCAATTGGTAGGGTTGGATTTTGAGGATAAGTTGCCTAAGCCTTGCCTTCTCTATGGGTCGTTTAGGTAGTCTGTGCTCGAGCACTTAGACTATGTCATCTGCCCAATATGGCATTAGATCGGCCTTGAATAAATCTTTCCCATTGGAGAGGTTAAAGAGGTGGGCGTCTAGCAATTCATTGGTAATGCCTTCTCCAGTAGGTTCTCTTGTGGGAAGACGTGACATCTGATCAGCCATGTAGTGTTGTTTTCCCTTCCATCCAACCACGGAGAAGTCAAACTCCAAAAGCAGAAGGAGCCACCGAGCTATGTATCCCATAGCGTAAGGTTTGTTCACTAAGTATAGCAAGGCTTGATGGTCTATAAAGAAGGTAAAGGGTGTAGCCAATAGATAATGCCGAAACTTCTTTACAGTAAACACCATGGCCAAGCCCTCTCTTTCTGTCGTCGAGTAATTCATTTCCGTCTCCGTGAGTTGTCTGCTAGCAAAGCTTACTGGATAATCTAGGTTGTGCTCGCCAGGTTGTCACAACACTGTCCCCACAACAAATTTAGAAGTATCAATATGCACATGGAAAGTTATGGTCCAATCTGGGGCTCATAGAATTGGTGTTGTGGTTAGAGCCTTCTTCAACTCTTCATATGCTCGTTGGCATGCCTCATCTATTCAAAGACAATTAGCAGCTTATATAAAGGTCTAGTTATCAATTTTAATTCAACACAAACCGTCGATAGTATCCTGTATGGCCTAAGAAGCATTGAACTCCCTTGTAATTGGTTGGGGGGGAAGGTCGACAATAACCCTGACTTTCGAGAAGTTAGTGGCAATCCCATTCTTTGACACCACGTGGCCGAGGATGCATCCATGCTTCACCCAAAACTGGCATTTCAAGGGGTTCAAGGAGAGATGATATAAGCGACACTGGTCAAAGACTACTTGGAGTTTGTTCAAGTGTTCCATCCAGGTCGAGTAAACACAGAGGTCATCGACAAAGACTTCCAACTCCTTGTGAAGCATGTATTTGAATATGGTGCACATGAGACGTTGTAAGGTGGCAGGGGCATTAGTCAACCCGAAAGGCATGACTATGTAAGCAAAGATGCTCCACTCGGTGGCGAAGGTAGTCTTATGCCTATCGGCAGGATGCACTTGCACCTGATTGTATCCTGAGAAGCCATCCAAAAAATTGTAGGCCTCCTTGCCTACCACTCTTTCAAGCATGTGCTTGGTGTATGGCAATGGATAATTATCTCTTTTAGTAGCAACATTCACCTTCTTGTAATTGACACACACTCCAATTTTTTTCGTTTTTCTTCATCACAATGACTATGAGTGATACCTAGTCCGTGTGCTTAATTTCGTAAATGAATCCTGCTCTCATCAGCTTATCAATCTCTTCCTTGACAGCATGAGCGTGCTTCGAATTCATTGGGTACAGTCGCTGCTTCACTGGGGCTGTGTCTGGTGTCATGGATATGTTATGAGTCACTACACTTAGGTCTACCCCCTTAAGCTCTTCCAAGGACCATGCAAATACGTCTACATACTCTCGTAAGAGAGCGACAAGACTCGTTTCTTCTCCCTCAGTCAAGTCATCAGCAATGAAGACTGGTCGAGGTGTATCCCCTTCCCGAGCTAAGTTCACCTCTTTGACCCTGGCTCGCCCCTCGATTGGTTTGCTCGTTTGCCCTTGCCGTTTGGCCTTTCTTGAATTTTGTAAATCTTTTAGGGAGGTCCAGTGGTTTTTGTTGTTCGTCTATTCGTGTGTCCCTGGGTTGGTTTGCCCTTCCCTGCTTTAATCGTCTATGCCTCAAGTGGACAAGTAGGTCCCCCATTGTGCATCCAACGGCCTAGGTATTTTTGGGTTGCTATCCAAGCTTACCACCGACTCAGAGTCGAACTCGCCGTCTTTGCTAGAAGAGGGGGTCTCCCCTGGTGGTCGCAGTTCAGATGGTGATTTTGCCCTAAGTACTGGTGTCGCTCCTAGTTGAGCTAGGCCTGCTTGCTCAAGCTCTATGGCTCCTACGTGTTCTAACCAGGCACGATCACAATTTATGTGCATGAGTCCTCGCTCTGTCCTGTAGGCACTTCTTTTTTGCGGCTTGGAGTCCGCCCGTATTTGTTCTATTTCATGTCCCTCCGTGTTGTATTCTACCGAATCCATCTCACCCTCACTTCATCACTGAAGGGTTGGCAGTCTTCGTACTCATTGTTAGAGTCCTCTACGCCAAACTGCTCATCGTCTCATAGGGCTTGGTGTATCTCTTGTCGTTGATCCAAGACTAAGGCCCAGTTGTACATAAGGTTCAAGTCATGCACCCTAGTCCATTGCCACTTGGATTCACCTAAGAGATCCTGGAGTGGTTTGAAGTTTGTTGCTGAATTGTTAGCCAGCTTGTCTGTTAAGTATTCCAGGGCCTCCTGGAGTTCTCTCTTGTTGCCTAGCACTTTGAAGGTGACAAGCTTAGGTCTCCCAAGGAGGGTTCCTTCCATCATGTAAACTGGTATAGAGGGCGTGCTGTCGATCGTGCCCATCATCTTGATGGCTTGCTCATACGCCTCTTGATTCGAGAATGGCAGGTCGATTGTAGCAAGGACATGCATCCAATCCCGCTCACCCTCTGGGCATGGGATATACTTGGTTAAGGACCCATAAGACTTCTTGACTTGACCATCACCCTTGAGCATCGCGGAGATGGCATCCAAGTTGACTTGTGAGGTCTTCCAAGTGTCCATCTCTACCCTCACAGCTTCCATCCTATTGCCTAAGAATATCAAGCCGTTATCCCAATCTTCAATAACTCTCGCATTGCGCATCCAGGGCCGGTCTAACAGGACATCATAGTCCACCCCCTTCATGACTATAAAGTTGACAGAGAACTGGACACCTGTGATTTTCACTGGCCAGTTTTTAAGTACCCCAAATGGCCTCACCCTCATGTCATTTGCTAATGTGACATTAAACCGAGCGGTCTCAATAGGTGGGTTTTCCCAAGCATGCAGTACTGTGTGGCTTAGCACACTAACCCCAGCTCCCGTATCTATGATCCCCTTTCTCATTGTGTCTCCTAAGGCTAGGACTGGTAACACTGCATGCATCTCAGTGCCTTCCCAGAAAGCATTAACGTGCAAGGATTTTGGCACAGAGTGTAGCGTTAGACTCGGTATTTGTGTTTTTGCATCCTGATCGTGTAGACCCAGAGTCTATTATCGTGGCCCCTCGACCCACTGCTTGAGGTCTTGCCATAGGGTGGGATGTTGCTTAAGCAGGTCTCCTAGGCTTAACGTCAATGGGGTGGTCACTAGTGTGGTGAGGAAGCTGTCGGCTGCTCGTCCCTCTCCTATGCTGGATTGTCCTGGCCAACGACCGTGACTGATTTGTGGGCCTGTAGCATCAAGGCTTGTCCTAAGGGGTACTGTCTACGGTGCGGTTGCATCTCCTGACTTTGGTCAAGGGGGTGAGACTGTCGTGTTCATACTGGTGAGATCCTCGCTCTCGTCCTCTAGGATGGGCTCAGTGTCCCTTAAGTGCTCTTGGGCCTCCTTTACCCAATCCTTCAGCTTCTCTATGACCTCAAGTTGGCACTTCAGATGCGGGTACTCCCCTACCTTGGCACTTCCCTTTTCGGTCATCTTGGGGGCCGAAGTTTCCGTCTCTACGTCCGCGACTTTCTTTCCAACAGGCAAAGTTGTAGCACTCTCAGCTTTTAGTGCGATCTTAGCCTTCGGCCTCCTCTTTCTTTGCCTGCGGCTCTTCTTCCCTATCGAGGTTACTAGGTCCAGGTAGTGATATGTCGGCCTGCTTTGTCTGGGCACGGGTCATGACCCACAACGGGATGGGTGTGGCCTCCCCATCAAGGTTCTCGACACTTAACAGCCCAAATGGAATAGATGGTACTTCGTCTGAACTTGCAGAAGGTTTTCGCTTTGGGCAATCGACGAAGAGATGGGTGACTCCGCACTCAACACACCTTAGGTCGTCTTTGTCTCTGCTCTACTGCTCCCTCTCGGTGCAACGTGATGAGACATGACCTAGGTGACCACAAGTCCAACAGATGATTGGATCCTGCGTCTACTCTCCTAGGCCTCTATCTCGTCCTCTCCCTAACGCCATCACTGGTACTGGTTGATAGTCCATAAGGACTGCGTTGCCCTCGTCATCATGAGAGACATAAGGGTATAAGTAAGTCTCTTTCTCATTTGGCTCTTCCACGTAGTGGACTGGAGCATCACTCGATGGATGGGTCACATAGGGACCGGGTGGCCTAGGTATACCTGTAGGGTTTATGTCCATCCTAGGGATAGCCGGCTTAATGTTGTTAGGCGCAGGGAGGGCCAATGGGGCTCCCCTTCCGAAAAGTGGCTACGGTCTGTTTGCTAGGTAAGGTTGACCGTATGGTTGGGAGTACGGAAGTCTCCTGGGCAATCTGCAATGCATAATGTTGTGACTAAACCTGCCGCAGTTAGCGCAAGGTCTCCACCGAGGGTCTTGACACTCGGCCGGCAAATGATTTCCTCCACAATACACACATTGGATGTATGGCCGCATTGGTCATCTCCACAAGTCTTGCAGCTTGACTATCTCCATCTTGACATCAGCCGAGTCTTGGTTCGTCTCAGTGGCCTTCCCCTTATCTTGGGATGATGGGGCTGGTCACTCACCAAAGGTCGATGCTCTTTCTAAACCTCACAAGATGGCTTCTTCTGAGTTGGAGCTCCTAGAGCTCCTCTCTTTCAGTTGATTGTCAACTCTGATAGCTTCCTCAAAAACCCTCGCTAGTGTGTCTCGCTGCAAGCTCAAGTTGGTTGCCAAAGCCTTATACAGTTCCTCATTTCGAATTCCGCTGATAAACACAGTTGAAACTACTCTTTCAGTCGGTTGAAGAGGCTCCTTATGTGGGTTACATAATCACGAATGTCGTCATTCTCCTTCTGCTTGACATTCATCAGTCGTACTAGCAGATTGTCGGAGTATCCAGGCTTGGCAAATCTCTTAATGAAGAGATTCTTGAGGTTATTGAAGTTTGACTGCTCTGCGATGTCTGAGCTTGTATACCAAGTCCTGCCCTTGTCACCTAAGCAGAGCCCGAACGCTTGAGAACGCTGAGTCAAGTCGCTGAGGCCATTGGCTCCACAGACTTGCTTGAAATGCTCTACAAAGCTGTATGGATCGTCATGGGGTTGGTACTTGTCGAGCTGCTTTGCGACTATTGGGATTTTAGATTGGCTCTTAGAGCCTTGGGTTGCTCCTAACCCTGCCAGTAGTGAGGTCGCCAATGCTATAGCATTTTGCTCTGCTATGGTGTTTTCTAACAATCGCTTCATAAGAAGGTCGCTCAGCATTAAGTTTCCTCCTAGGGCTCTCTCGTGATCCGTTCGGTTTCTGCCAGCTAAGTTCAGCACTCGTTGTACCTCATGCAACTCCGTGCTTTGCCTTTGACTCCTGGCCTACTGATCTCTATTGTATGCGGCTATGCCTTGCAACGCCTTGTGGGCTAGCTTCCTCTCTTCTTCTAAGTCTGCAATGATAGCATCTGCTGTCCAACCGGGGTGCTCATACCGGGCGCGTGGATCGTAGCTATTGACCAGTTGCTGAATAGCCTCCGGGAAGACGCCTAAGTCGAGTTCCTCGTTAGACCTGCAGTCTGAGCTTTCCTCTGCCATAGTCAAGTTCTCGTGCTTCGCCAAGCTATCGATCAAGTTGAGTGGATTTGCCAAATCCCCTTCGTTTGTGCCGCTTGCCTGGTCCTACTTTGCATGTTGATGGTTTGTCTCTATCTGTGGGTTCTCTCCTATTCGTGGGTTCCTTGAGTGGCTTATCTGAGTGAGTTCCTTGACTTATTAAATACAGTCCTCAAGTTATCTCCACTCCGTGCATGTGTTCTTTCTGGTGCACTTGTGTTCAATTAGGCTTTCAGTTTTTCTTAAGTGCACTTCAAGTGCGGAAATTCAAGGTGAGTGCGGCAAACAGCCTCTAAGCGTCTCATGCACCCTCAGGCCTGATAGGCTTTGTCGATCAATTCTCTAGCCATCTAGACGGGATTTAGGGCCTTTTGGTTACCTTACCTTGCCGTTTTTGGGCTCAATCAGGGTCTTATGGCTCAGCGGGTTACCTCTAGGTCTCTGGGTTTCTAGGTATCGCGACAGCCCACTCAAACTATTAAGTGGCTATGCCTTATGATTTTGTCTACTCCATGCGCCAGAATCAGGTTCTAAACGTCAGGAGGGCTTACGGCAGGTTGCATTGCTGAGCTCCAGTTGGTTCAGGTAAAATTTCTGAGAAATTGAGGCAGTCACACACTTGGCCCAAATGGTCCAAATTGTAGGGGCCGAGTGAGTGACTCGGACGGGCCGAATCGCACTTGTCCAAGTGCAAATTTTTTTTCGCGGGCCGAGGTCCAAGTGGCGTGACTCAGACGGGCCGAGTCAAATGTTGGGCTGATTCAGGTCCTGGGCCAAGTGAACTTTAGACCAAGTGTCGGATTGGTCAAGGGGCCGAGTCAAATGTTGGGCTAAGGGCCGCTTAGGGTTTCCGGGTCGAGGTCCGAATGGGTGGGTCCGAGGGCTGAGTCTGGGACTCAGCCTAACAAAGGCCGTTCGGACAGGCCGAATGTGGCGCGACGAATGCAGTGTGATGACGATTTCGATCGAATCTCCCAAGTCAGGCAATCATCCCAAGCACAAACTTCCAGATCCTGGCTAAGGCACCAAGGGAAGTGATTGGTATACCTAGGGTGAGCAGTAGGCTCTCCGATGACAAGATCGAATCTCTCTCTCTCTCTCTCTCTCTCTCTCTCTCTCTCTCTCTCTCTCTCTCTCTCTCTCTCTCTCTCTCTCTCTCTCTCTCTCTCTCTCTCTCTCTCTCTCTCTCTCTCTTTGCAATGGTTGCAAATGAGCTCTCCCTTGGCCTCTTGGCTCTTAAACCCCTTCCGGGGCAAGGCTTTAACTCTCCCAATCACTCAGTTGCAGACATTAAGCATCCCAAGCAAGCTTTTTGCCATTTTTTGCATGATTTATGCCTTGTTTTACCCTGTTTGCAACAGTAAACCCTACCCTTTCCCGATTCAATTTCCTAATCCTATCCTATACTAAATGCAACGAGAATCGAAAACAACCAATTGAAATGATTTCTCCCTATTTTCCAATCATCAAACAAATAAAGTAACCCAAAATACTTACTTGTTTCGAAGATCAAAACACCCAACCTTCCTACCTATCTCAAGCTCCGTTTTGGGGATGAATCCTTTACTTCGATGCTTGATATGGGGTGTGCAAGCACTCGAGCTTGAATTCGTGGTCCTGGCAACGGAACCAAAATGTGGGAGATTTCGCTCAACTGCCAAGACCCACGGACCACTTATTGTTTCAAGCATTCCAAGCGAGCTCTAATGGCTACCTCTCACATAGCCGATGCATCATCGATCCTATGAGTGTAGTGAGCTTACCTTGATGCCGATATGAGTTGCCCTCTCTCGCACACACCGATAGCTCCACGATCCTAGATGCTAGCTCAAGCATCCTCAAGCCTCCTCCCTCTCCAATCTCCATTCATCATAGCCGCGCACGCAAGAGAAGAGAAGAGAAGAGAAGAAGAGAAGAGGAGATGGTGAAGAGCTTCACCCTCTTGATCCCTCACTCTCACTCACTCACTCCCTCACACCCTCACACTCCCTCTCTCAAGAGCACACACAAGCAAGAAGAGGAGAAGAAGAGAAGAAGGGAAGAGCTCTTGTTGGCCATACACCAAAGAATGAGCTTCCATTCACGTTTTGAACTTTATATATACAAACCCTAAAACCCCATGGGCGCCCCTCCCTTTTTACATGACCGGCCATTGTGGCAAGGTCCCTTTTTCCCTCTTTTTGCTTCATGCCCTAGGCCTATATTCGACTATTCTTTTACAAGTGGAACAAAAGGGAGCCTAGCGCTCTTTTACAAGAGTTTTTGGAGTTTTTTAGGCGCCTTTTATTTAAAACTATACTTTTGGCCCCGGCTTAGCTTAAGAGGCTGCCTACATGTCTTTGCTCCTTTTCCATCTTCTTTCTGCTTTTTCATTCATTCTTCTGCCTTCTCGGCTTGGGGTTAACACCATGTGTACGTCAACTACTTGCTCAAGCTACTTATGCATCTTCTCCTCATGGAAAACAACATCATGGCTATGGATCACCTTTCGAGCATGTGGATCCCATATGCAATAGCTTGTCTCACCTACATCCCCACAACTAAGAAAGATACATTTCATTGACTTAGGATCTAGCTTATTGTGTTTGTCCTTGGTTACATGGTAGAAAGCCTCACATCCAAATACTCTAAGTTGTACATATGATGGAGGTTTTCCAAACCTACCACCTTTATAACTTGACAACTAATAGTAATGGATGGGGATCTATATAAAATGTACAATAGTAGAAACTACCTCAATCCAAAAATGATGCAATCAGCTTGCTTGACTAAGCAATTTGTGAACACTTTTCTAAATGGTCATGTTCATGTACTCATAAACACCAATTTTCAAGTGGGGTGTATGGGGCAATCAACTAATACTTAATACCCCTCTCATCACAAAACTACTCAAATGCTTTGAAAAACTACTCACTCCCATTGTCATACCTTAGGCATTTTAGTCTATAACTAGAATGATTCTCAAGAAGAGCAAGCCAAAGCTAAAAGGTAAATAAGATATTTGATTTTTGCTTAATAATAGATGCCAAGATCTTATGCGAGTAGTCATCAATGAATTGTAAAAAGTACTTCCTACCACCCAATATTGATATGGACCACATATATCAAAATATACAAGATTCAAAGGCTCACCCATATGTGTCATGCCAAACTTTTTATGAGAATTACGTGTCTACCTACCATAAAGATAGTTGTCACAAGAATCAAACATTTGTAATCAAGAGGTGGAATATACAACAAATGAGTAAGCATTTTTGTTCCCTTTAAAGACATGTTCCCAAGGTAACAATACCATAAAGATACATGTATTATGTTAGCCACAGCCAAAACATGGTTAAGGGATCCAGATACAAATAAAGGATAGAGGTTGCTAGCCTTGGTACCTCAAGTAAAAACAATTTTCACATGGGTAATCTACCATGCGGAATCACTAGATGATACATGATAACCTGCATCATCCAATTTTCTAGTAGATAGAAGGCTTTTGGTCAAAGCTAGTACTACATGATGTACATTATGTAGAGTGAAAAAAGTTATATGAAGGAAAGTGTAGCCATACATCCCCAATACCAACAATATCCAATGCTAAGTCATTTCATAGTCTCATAGAACCTATCATATTGCGATAGGATTAAGACCAAATCCTATGTAGGATAATATGAAAATAAGATCCCAAATCAAAGCAACAAACACTAAGAATATGTAGATGAAACATTAGTCAAATGAGAAGCATCAAGAGAGAAAATGGCTAAGATGTACTCATCATCTAACTCGGGCTACACTACATTTATCTCTTCAATCTTTGCATTGGACTTACTAGGGACAATGTTGTGATCATTAGACTTTTCTTGTAGTTTTCCCTTGCCTTTCTCTTTGCGCTTATCACATTATGCATCTTAAGGCACTAGGGACACATAATATCCTAATTTCCACAGTAATGACATGTAAGAGATGACTTATAACCATGAGGCTTATTGCAAGTCTACCATGAGACTGAGACTGTTGTGACTCTCTACCACAATGATCATTATCACTTTTTACCATCATGTCTATCCCTAATAGACAATGCATGAGAACTATAGGCCACATCCACATTCTTTCTATTTATCTCCTTTGTGATGAGTAAGGCATCCTCAACGTCTTGAAGTTCCAAACCATCGTTAGGCATATTCACACACATGGTAGAACAAAAGGTGTTCCATTACTCAAGAAGTGTCATAAGCAAGAATAAAGGAGGAAGATTATTCTTGAGCTCAATGTCCTACGAAGTCAATTGGCTGAAAATAGAATGAAATTCATTCAAATGTGCAAATACACTAGTCTCTTCATTCATGTAAAGATCCATGAGTTATTTTAACCAATACATCTATGAAGCATGACTTCACTTGTCATAAAGATTGCATAAATTTTCCCATAACTACAAGCATCATTCTTAGATGTCACAATATTGAAATAAACCTATTTTGATAATGACAATATAAGAGTTGGATTTATAGCTCATTCAACTCATCCCAAGTATCTTGGTCAATGCCTTTGGGGTTTACACTTGTTTTTCAAAGGCCCAACCTACTTCTTTGAACCATCACCTACAATATCTACATCTTCTAATAGGTGAAATTTATACCATTAAGCTTTTCAATATTGGAAATAGTTGTCAAGAATCGCATGGTGAGGGGACTTGCTTGAGTTGCTACACCGAACATACACCATACATACAAGAGAAAGCTTACTCAAGAATACAATAAGAGAGATGGAGGCCAAAACGTTTAGTTACTAGTTTTTTCTTATTCTTTCTCTCACAATATAATGTACACAAAGTATAGACAATATACAACATAAGGAAAGTGGCTTACTAAGTTAAACATTGCATAACTGACTATACTAATTGACTAGTGCTATAACCATGCCAGTTGTAGGTAGGTGCAACAAACTAAATGCAATAAGTGATAAGTCAGTGGCCATGTGAGAATCATAACGACCATTGATGTGTTAAGTGTAGACATGCAAACCCATCTAACCAAGCAATCCATCATCAATATCTGCATGTGTTGAGCTTACCATCTCAACACTCCCTCTTAAGCTCAATTGTATCTTTGCAACTCCAAATAAGATTTGAAATCTTTGAAGCTCCTTTACACCCAATGCCTTGTAAAAATGTTAGCTATTTAATCCTATGTGCTGACATATACCAAGTCAATCTCACATGCAAGTACCTTCTCTCTCACAAAGTAGTAATGCACCTCAATGTGTTTTGTCCTAGCATGGAACACTGAGTTCCAACCTAATTGTATGTTGCTCATATTGTCACAGTGAATGACAACTAGAACATCTCCATGCACATCCAAATCACAAAGTAGTACCTTTTCTCTCACACAGTAGTAATGCACCTCAATGTGTTTTGTCCTAGCATGGAACACTGAGTTCCAAGCTAGTTGTATGTTGCTCATATTGTCACAGTGAATGACAACTGGAACATCTCCATGCACATCCAAATCACCCAATAACTTTTGTAGCCATACCACTTTACATGTTGCCATAGCAGCATCTTTATACTCGGTGTCTATACTCAATAAAGCAATTGTAGGTTGCTTTTTGCTGCTCCATGCAATTGCTGCACTACCAAGGGAAAACATGAATCCACTGGTAGATCTTATATCAAGCATACTACCAGCCCAATTTGCATTTGGATACCCAAACACATGTACATCCTTAATTTTTCCATTAAAAAGTCAATAATGCAAAGTGAACTTCACATACCTCAATATGCATCTAACTGCATCTAAGTGAGGCTTTCTAGAAATTGGCATAAACTGAGTGATGAGGCCAACAACGTAGCTCAAGTCTAACCTTATGATAGTCATGTAAATCAAACTTCCTACTTTCCTCCTGAACATAGTAGAATCTTCTATCTCATCCCCAACATTAGTACTCAATTTCACATTTTGCTCCAACATATTGTCATATCATACTTGGATAATACATCCAAGCCATACTTCCTTTGGGGTAGCCATACACCATCATCACATCTTATCACCTCATACCAAGAAAGTACCTTAGCTCACCCAAATCCTTCATCTCAAACTTCTTCTTCAAAAAGTCATTAACTTTAGCAATCCCACTATCACTTCCACCTGTAATAATCAAGTCATCCATATAGATGACTATGATGACCAAGCCTGCATATCTCTTTCTCACATAAAATGAGTAATCAACATCAAAAATATAAAAGCCAATGTTGACAATATACTCTTTGATTTTGTTAGACCAAGCTCAAGGTGCTTGCTTTAGCCCATAGAGCACTTTCTTTAACTTGCACACATATGTGAAATGCTCTAAATCCTCATAACCTGCTAACTGCTTCATATAGACCTCTTCTTGCAATTCACCATGGAAGAAGGCATTCTTGACATCCATTGCTGCAAATTCTAGCCTTTGGCCATTGCCAAAGGGCATCTAGTAGTTGCCATCCTAGCAACTAGACTGAATTCTCTTCATAATCTATGCCATATGTTTGAGTATAGTTGCAACTAGTCTAGCCTTATAATAGCTAACAGAACCATCTGCATTATGCTTGATTTTGTAAACCCACTTATAGCAAATAGCTTTCTTACCCTTAGAAAATGGTACTAGATCCTATCTTATTGGATTTTAATGTAGCCATCTCCTTATACATTTTTGCATTCTAATGAGCATGGCCAACAACATCCTCAAAACAAGTGGGCTCAATATTCTCAACCACCTTTACCATATAATCATAATGGTGAGCTAAAAACCTTCAAAACCAAATCTTTTAACAGGGTATCTAACCTTGCTAGACCTACATACCACTTGATCACTTAGTGGAGCCTTTACATTACCATGTGCTCTTTGTACACTTGGTGTCTTGACTAAAGAAATACAAGCTCATTATCCAAAATCTCTAAACCACTGGAATCTCCATCAATTTCCAAATGACTACTAGACGCATCATTACTATTCGACACTTTCTTCTTTCCTTTATCTTTACTTGCAATACTTGTAGATGTACCTCAAGATGTGAGGCTACTACTTGGTCTCCCAAACCAAGGGCTAAATGTAGATGTAGTACTAGATGATGTTTCTAGTCCACTAAGTCTCCATGATTCTTGCCTTTTTTTTAATTGTACAACTATTACAATCATCATCATCCAATGCATCTCCACTAGATGCATACCAACTAATCTCATAAAAAATAACATCCATGCTCACTCTGATCTCAATTTTTGATAGGGTTATAACAATGCTACCCTTTTTGCTCTAAAGAGTATCCAATAAAAATATTTTTTAGCCTTTGGATCAAGCTTCTTTTGTACAGCTCATTTGGCACATGAACATATGCAATACAACCAAATACTTTCAAGTGTGACACATTGAGCTTCTTGCTTATAGGGCATTCTTTGGGGGTCATCCCATGAACTACAGCTATGGGAGTTCTATTCATAATATAGATATCAATATGAATATCTTCAGACCAAAAGTATTTTAGCATATACTTTTCAACCATCAAAACTCGTGCAACTTCTACAATATGCCTACTTTTTCTTTTTGGTAACCCCATTTTACTTTGGAGTATACCTATAAGTAAACTGCCTCTTTATCCCATGAGACCTCAAAAAGTCACTAAACTCATTAGAGAGGCACTCTCCCCCTCATTCTAATCTCAAGCACTTAACTTTCAATCTTGTTTCTATTTTAACAATAGCCTTGATAGATTTGAAGTTCTTGAATATATCACTCTTTTCCTTCATGGAATACACCTAGAGCTTTCTTGAACAATTATCAACAAACATGATAAAGTATTTGCTACCACCAAGAGATATGTTTTGTGTAGACTGTCAAACATTTGTATGTACAACATCAAGTTTATTTCTGCTCACATCTCTATCATGCAAAAAATATTGTATTACCTGCTTACCAAATTGACATGCTTCATACACTTTCTGAAAATTTACAACTCTAAAAGCATACAACCTGTAACCAATCTTTTGGACTGCATTAATTTCAACCTTTGCACATTTATATCAAATATGTTTATACCATATTTCAATGTCATCAACCACTACTTTTCCTTTAGCATGCATAACAACATTCATAGTAGGAATTCCAACATCTAAAGTAAACATGCGACCAACTCTACTTCCTTTTGAGACCAACTTACACTTATCATTCAAGTTTTCTACAAAGTAGCCTCTTGTATTAAATCAAGCCTATAATCATTGCTCTACCCTTTGGCCAACAAACACTAATTTCTTTGTGATTGATGGCACATGCAATATATTCAATAGAATCTTTGTATGGCCATCGTGCAAGGACAAGTAAACTTTTTTAATGTGTGAAATTGAGTGGCATGCCATTTGCACATAACCTGGATTTCGTAAATCCTGCATCTCTCCAAATCATTCAATATGACTACTCAAATGATTAGATACACTTGAATCGACATACCATACACCATCATGTGTCCCCTTTTCTGTAATAGTATTCATCATATGTTGCATAAAAAATGGAAACTCATTTTTATCATTATTATGTCATGAAGACGATGCATACTCTCCTTGCTACACTTTACCACTATAGATATCATCCTTCTTAGCATAACAATGGGCTGCAATACTATCTGCTTTACCACAATAATGGCAAACAATACTAAAATTGCCAGAACCTATGTTCTGCCATCCACCTCTTCCTCTAGAGCTCCCCTTGCCTCTAAAGTTTCCATGGCCTCCTAAAACTTGCATTTCATCGATTTGTTGATTTAACATGTTTTACTAGTTATCACCAGCACATCCCATACCATGGCTTCTCGGAGAGGATCTACCATATTCCCTTCCTGAACTTGAGTAAAATGCTTGGACTTGTTCACCACTTCTTTCAGATGATTCACCTTGCATATTGACCTCTTTAGTGATCATGAGAGAGACCAACTCATCAAAAACTAGAAATGGCTTCCATACACATACAGAAGTGACAAATGATTTCCAAGCCTTCTCACTATTAAGGCTACCCAAAGTAGATGAAACAAATCATCATCATCAGGTATTGCATCAATCATTGCCAATGCATCTACAATGCTTCTCACTTTCAAAACAACTTAATTGGATAGATATTTTCCCTTTATTCAAGGTATTCAACTCTTGCTTAAGTTGAATCTTCTGTACCTTTATATTTACTAAAAACATGTTCTCAAAATTTATCCAAGCAGCATGTGAAGTTTTTACATTTTTTATATGTCCCAACATAGTATTATCAATGACTGCAAATAGCCAATACATCACCTCTTTGTCCTTTGCATTTCATTCTTTCCAACCTTTAATTCATCTGCAATCACATGGTTATTCAGCTCCTCTGGCTCATTTTCTTTACCTGAAATAAACTCATAAAGGCCTTTTCCAATAAGAAAGTTCATTACACAAAACTTTCATTATGGATAGTTACTTTTTTCTAGCTTCTTAATGATGGGGTTTTCGCTATTCTCTACCATTATCATAATAATGATACAAAACTACAATCAAGCCTTCTACAACCTTTCACAACAAGTGTATAACAATACACTAAGTAATCTTTTTCATTGACTGCTCAACAATACATATAATCTCTAACTTATTTGTAGATAAAACTTGTGTTTGTTTCTTGCAAACACCTCAAAACTTACAAATTTAAAAATTATAGCATGTACACTCACTTTCAGTTGATACAATCGAAATTGCAATATACCCTGAAAGTGTTGTCCCTAACCTTACAGGTCTAAAACGAGACTCAAAATGACCTCAAATGGTCAAAAAAGTTGCAAAAGAGCCCTAAAGATTAGTCTGTATAATATGCAATGTTCTCCTCATATACCAAATCTCACAGTAATCTGTGATTTTGCTCTGTCCCTACTTTCAATTCCTCAATAGGGACTATCCACTAAGAGAAAGAGTGGAAGAATGGGAGAGCTTTTTACCCATTGCTTGCTTACTCGAATCTTTGCTTTTTATTCTTCACTTCAACCTTCAAAACCATCCTCTTCCAACGGTATTATTCTAATACCATATCAAGAATTGTGTAGTAGGGGGACTTACTTGAGTTGCTGTGTCAAGCACACACCATGCATACAAGAGGAAGCTCAACCAAGAACCAAGAAGAGAGATGGAGGCCCAAACATTTTCTTCCTGATTTTTTCTTCTTCTTTCTCTTACGATACAATGTATACAAAGTATAGATAAGATACAATATAAAGAAAGTGGCCTACTAAGCCAAACAATGTATAACATACTATATTAATCAATTGGTGCTATAACTATACTAGTTGTAGGTAGGTGCAATAAACTAAATATAATAAATGATAAGACAGTGGCTATGTGAGAATCATAATGATCACCAACATGCTAAGTGTAGATGTGCAAACCCATCTAACCAAGTGGTCCATCATCAATGTCTGCATGTGTTGAGCTTGCCATCTCAACAATGTCATTCAAAGAACCAACCATAATGACAATATACTAATAAAAAATCCAAGAGAATAGATGTTGTAAATGACTATAAATTACCCCCAAAACTTGGCCAAAACAAGTGCAAAATAGGAGGGAATACAAAAGTATAGATCTATCAACCAATTGTAAGCAACAGATTGCCCAAAATACAATGTCCACTCTCCAAAAGAATACTAAAAATTGTAAATGCAGCAATGTTGAAAAATATGTGTCAATCCACTTGTGGCAAGCTTCTACTATTAGGGATATCTGAGTAGCAATTGCGATACAAAGAATGCAACTAGTAGTGACTAAGCATAGACCATCAATACCAAAGACTTTCACAAACTCAAAGTATTAGTAAACTATACATCCCATACGCATATACATCACTGGTCAGGCTACTTACAAAAGTATTGGTGTCCAAAGCATATGGAATTAAATTAGTCTATAAGTAGAGGTAACTATATCCAATAACATACAAGATAACATATATATAAACCAAGAGTCCCATTGTATCAAAGAATGAAGTTCTACTAAGTAAGTACAAGCATTTCCTATTGGAAGTGAATCCAAAATGCAAAGTGAGCAAGAAAAGCTCAAGACATATACATCAAAGCATTCGGGAAGCCCAAGACCATCACAAATACATATGGGAGCATAAGTATCCAATAAAGCTTCAATACTCATAACTGAGTAAGCATGAAAGCTCAAAGCAACTGACCAAAGCCCAAGTACATCAAATGTTGCTTAAATCCAAGTTCCAAAGCATGTCATAATGATATCTGGGCTCATACATCATTGTTAGACATCACCGTAGACGTGTAGCATACCCAAAATACCATCTATGCACAATACGCATTCAAAGCATGAAGCTCATTTTGTATGCTTGCTATCCAAACTATTATGACATTAATAAATATTTGCTAAACTGATCTAATGAAGCTCTAAATAATCCAAATAGCATCCCAAAGCATAAGCATGCCATTCACATACCAAAATAGCATCCAGAAAGCATCAAACATGCATTATGGAATGTATTGTTTGCTCTCCAAACTAGAACTATTCTATTCTGCATAAAATCAACTCTATGAGTGCTCAAATCTGTAGCGCTCATCGTGCTCTTTGTTTCTAGCTATAGAATGCCTAAATTCAATATCGTATGCAAAAGTTATGTCCAAAGTACAAAAGTGTTGTTAAGCTACCATAAGTTAGGGCTATGTCTAGGTTCATTTTTCTAATAGATTGCCAAAACAAGGCCCTTTTTATGCTACCATTGATGCCCTTTACATTGTAAGTTACAAGTTTAAATTGATCAAGAAATGCCATTATTTTCTTCATTTGTTGGTATTTTTCAAAGTCCTTATCACCACATTCCAAAGCATTTTGCTCAAAGAACCACATACTAGTTGTTGCTTATCCTTAATCTTTGTAGCAATCTAGTCATGACTCCATCCTCCTACGATTTTACAACTTCTTGATGTAGAAGTCATTTGGATTTTCACATCCATGCTTAGATAATCAAGGTCCAAGTGCTTTAAATGTATTTTATTGCATTGCATAAATGGATTAGTTCTCCTTCTACTATTTTTTGGTATTGCCACCTCATTCCAAAAGGTTTCGATGTGCGGTGGCTTCTCCCCTATGCTTTCTAGCATAGTAATCCCTTGAATAAGTTTGTGAGTTTATGTTTCTACAACTCTTTACCATTTTTCATCAATCATCATTATTGTTCTTCAACATGTCAACTCCCAATTCACTGTCTTTCCAAGATGGTTAGCTTAGCCCAATTGGCTCTCTAGACCAGCTTGAGTTTGAGTTCACCCAAGTTTGTGAGTTTATGTTTCTACAACTCTTTACCATTTTTCATCAATCATCATTATTGTTCTTCAACATGTCAACTCCCAATTCACTGTCTTTCCTTTGATGGTTAGCTTAGCCCAATTGGCTCTCTAGATCAGCTTGAGTTTGAGTTCACCCAATAAGAAACATCAACATCAAGGTAATTAGGCATTTTCTTGCCAATAACAAACATAAGTGGTTTCTATAGGGGCTTCCCAATGGAGCTATATATAGGGGTTTTTGCATTTTCTTTACCATGTCTAGCAAGAAGTTCCACAAATACACACGAAGATCTAGAACTTTGACCAAGATTGGATACTTCATTCTTAGGGTGTCCTCTTTGTGTATGTATTGGTTGCCATGGCATAATGTAGACAAGATCAAGACCCCAAAAATAAATGCCTTAAGCCAATATACATTTTGTGTACCTTCCCTTTTGTTAAAGGCCACCTCAAAGAAGCTCATCCCTTCTAGTATATTTTGTCCATGCTTTCTTTTCCTTTGAGTTTTGAGTTGAACCATTTTGCAACTTCCATTGCACTTGGTTGTTTTTTGACAAAGAACACCATCACAACCTCGGTATTGAAGCACAAGACATTTGAGTATACCTTATTTGCATCTAGAACCACTTTTTTGTAGAGCCTTCTCTCCATGCTCTTCCCCAAATACTCCAGTAGTAGCAACTTTGAGATGAGTTATAGGTTCACTTCTAGGCGTGGCTTGTTTTCTCTCACATGCCAATTGATTCATTTTGGTCTTCTTGCCCCTTTGCTGCTTGGAGAGATCTATTTTCATCATTGCATGATTGCTTCCATTTCTGTTAGTCTTGCATCTTCTATAGCCTCATCTTGCACAGTGGCCTTGTTAGGGGTGGCACGATGTGCCCCCTCCATCTCAAGTGGTATGGCATGTTCTGTTTGCGTGTTTTATTTGCATGTGTAAAATAAACTAGGGTTCATGCAAAATGTTTTTAAGGAAGAGAAAGAAAATCATTTTCATTGTCATCTAAAAAGGAACTAGCCTCTATGAGAGTGACATTTTACACATAAATGATAGAATATAATTATTTCTTGAAAAATATAAACTATTTTTTTTGTCTTGATATTTCCACTCCTCTTTGTCTTTGCCCCCTCCCCTTCCCAAAAAATTTGCAAGGCTTCCTAATTTGCATGGGCTAGTTTGTGGATTAAAGAGTCTTCCATGGTGCAAGTTTTTCCACTATATCCATTTCATACTTTTTTAGTAGTGTGAAATGTATTAGTAGTGAATATTTACATTGATCATCAATGATGTGGACATGACTTAGTAGGCCAAAAAGCATAGCTAGCATTTCTTCAATGCCTTATACATGGCTCTAAGGGGAGAGCTAGATTTCCTAAGGACCTATAAGGCCATTAGTAGATATTTCCTAACCAGGGAGAAATCTAAATCTTCTACCTAGGGATATTACCAAAAACCTCTCATTCCTATGATGCTAGATGGCCCTGCCCTTGCAACATTTCAAAGCACAAGTGAGCCCTCATTCATCATACTGCCATCCCAAAAAAGCATTGTTTTGGCCAAGGCAACAACATGGAAACTATCCCTCTTGATCCATTTCTAGAGTTCCTTCCAAACTCCTCGGACTTCAACATTGTCCCAAAGCAAATGTTTGATACTTTCCTTCTCTCTTACATAGAGTAAACAAAGGTCTAAGATCTTCTTGGATTTTTTCAATCTCTCTTTCTCTCTCTTGTTGGGAACTTAATCATGAGCATTTTCCAAACCACCAAGTTTACTCAAATTGAAGGTGTAAGGTGCCAAATCTGTCTGACTAGCTGTCCTTGTCCAGGTTCTCATCTTGGTTCTCAAGTAATGTGACTTCTAGTAAGTGCTCAACTTTAAAATGTGTCTACCATCACTCTTTTTGAAGTCCCCAACTTTCCTACAATTAATTAAAATTTCCATGTTTCAGTCCATAGACATGTTAGCATGTTCGATGCATCTTTGAAATAGGAAGTTGGCCAATTTTCCTTTTTCTTGGCCATGGTTTCCTTGGGCCACTCGCCTTCTTTCTTGCATAGATCCCATCTTCTAATTAATTTGTTCTCATCAACCTAGTTAAGTGCTTCAACATCCCATATGTCCTTCCCCCTACGAATGCCTCGATCATGTAGCCTCTTGGCTACAAGTCTAGGGTTAGTTACTATAGGCAGCACATTATCTTCATAGGCTTTTGAAAAGGTCCATATCAACTGCCCTAGGCTAGGATCACCAACCAACCCCTGGCCTTCCACACAATTTTCTCTCCTCAATGAACACTTTTTAGACCTCCACCAACTTTTGTATTGTAGATGAGTCAGGCACTTTGACTTGGACATCCTTGCAAAGTAGTACATCCCAGCGTTACAGATCATGCCACAACCCCACTGGGAGGTTGATTTTTGATATTAGAAACCTAAATATGCACATCCAAGGCTAAGGCATGTCCACTTTATGAAACAACTAAAAAATCAATCTATTGGCCTTATGTTTTAAGCCTTCAATCCCAATACCTCCCTCCTTCTTGGTGGTAGTTACCACCTCCCAAGCTACATCATGCCACTGATGGGTGTCCCCTTTAGTCTAGAGGAAATCTCTAGACTTCTTCTCTAGCTCAACCCAGCATGCTTTGCTAAATGCAAAGATGGCAGCTCCTTCGAAGACTACCATTGAGACAAGCATAGATGCCATAATGACTAGCCTCCCTCCGAAGGAGTAACTATCAACCTTCCACTTTTCCATTTTTGCTGTAAACTTATGCTTGAACCAATTGAACTGGTAATTCTAAGTTAGCCTATATAGTGAGTGGGCAACCCCCAAAGAGGTATAGAATTTCAATTTTCTTATGCCTTAACAATGACCTAGACAAGTTAGAGAAAAGTTGAAATTGTTTCAAGAAGGTATCAACCTCCTTAGGCTCAACATTACTGAGTTAGAGATGTCATCAACAAAAAAACTAGGTGGTCAACTTCTCTCCATTGGGGAGCATAAGTCCACATAGGATGCCTCTCTACACAAGCCAATCAATTATTTTGAGAAGGGGATTAGTTATGATTGCAAAAAGGAGGGGGGCTACAAGGCACCCTTGTCTTACTGACCACTTCAGGTCAAAGACCCCTATTGACCAGCACACAGGCCGATGAGGCATTAAAAAAAGTATGCTCACCATGTTGATAAACCTGTGGTCAAAGCCTATAGCCTTGAGGCTAAGCAATATGAACTCCCACCCAACTCAATCATACACCTTATTGAAATCAAGGTTGATTAGTAGTGAGCATTGACCATTGGGTAGGGCCCAATCCATTGTTATCACTAGATTAAGGACTACGTCTTGAATCCTATGTCCATGGATGAATCCATACTACCTACTATGTAGTAGTTTTGGAAGCATGTATTTGATCCTCTTGGAAATGACTTTTGCCATGATTTTGTACGACACTCTCAGCACTGTTAATGGCCTCTAATGTTGTTGAGATATAGGCATGTGAACCCAATGTATTCAAGGGTAAATAAGGGTAGGTAAGGGTAGATGAGTGTGAATGGATTGGAGGGCAGGGAAACCCTAACCCTAGCCATCCAAAGGCTATTTAAATAGCCTCGAGGTCACTCTCAAATGGAGAGATATTGTACTGCTTGTACTTGTAAACAACTCATTAAGCAAGAATTTCTTATTGTACTTGAGCTCTCTCTCCCTCTTGTACACATCTTCTCATGCTGTCGCTTTGATATTTCAACATGGTATCAGAGCCATCTCTGATCTAGTGAGCTATGGAGAGAGATTGTACTAGTTGTACTTTTAAACAACTCATTAAGCAAGATCTTCTTCTTGTATTGAGCTCTCTCTCCCTCTTGTACACATCTTCTCATGCTGTTGCTCTAATATTTCAACATGGTATCAGAGCCATCTCTGATCTAGTGAGCTTCTCACAAGCACATCTTGACTTTAAGTGCACGAGACCTCTGTTTCTTCAACCTATCCTTCTTTTCACCATAGCTAGTTCAGACCTACCTCCATTAGAGGAGTTAGTGTGAGTAAAGTGAAAGGTGAGAAGGATCGAAGCTTGCTTGGAAGAGCTATGGCGGGAGAGCAAGAACAAGAAAAAGAGAGAGACCAAATAGGAACTCCAACAGTCACAATGTGTGATCGGGCCTTTCTTTATTCAAACTGTCACTAAAAGAATAAAGAATAAAGTGATGGTGACGGGCGCCCGCCACTTGTAGTGTGGAGTGGTGGGTACTGTCAGTGTAGTAATACACGGGCGGCTAGGCAGAGGCGCCTTTACCCCCAACAACCTCTCACTTAAAGGCAAATCTACCCCAGTGAGGAGTGAAAAGAAAAAGAAAAGACAATACAATGTACACATGTACAACAGGATGATGAAAAGCGTCATCTCATCCAACACCCATCAATCTCCTGAGGAAGGCAAAGCGCTTAGTAGTGAGGCTGTTCATGAGCAGGTCTGCAGGATTTTCGTCAGTGGAGATCTTGAGAAGGTCAACAGACTTGTCCTCCACGACCCCATGTATGAAGTGATACCTCACCTCAATGTGTTTCGTCTTCGCATGGAAGACCTTATTCTTGGCTAGTTGAATAGCACTCATAGAATCCAAATGCAGGGTAGGTATAGAATCAATCCCAATGTCATGAACCAAACGACCCAACCATATGGCCTCCTTGCAAACCTTGGTGGCTGTAACATACTCGACCTCAGTGGTAGAGAGAGTGGTATACTTCTGAACCCTGGACATCCAAGAAATAGCACCTCTGGGCATAGGTGAAGACATAGCCGGAAGTGGACTTCCTACTATCTGCACGTCCTGCATGATCAGAGTCTGTGTAGCCCACAACTCCTGTATCCTGACTACCATACCAAATACACATATCAGTTGTGCCCTTCACGTGTCGCATGATACCCTTCACAACATCCCAATGTTTCTTGCCAGGTGTAGCCATATAGCGTGCCACAAAACCAACTGCAAAGTCAATATCTGGACGAGTGGATATCATGGCATACATCAGACTGCCCATGGTTGATGCATAAGGGATCTTGGCCATCTCAGCCCTCTGCTCATTTGTTTATGGACAGTCGGCCTCTGAGACCTTCACATAAGAAGGTAATGGACAGCCAATAGGCTTTACATCCTACATGCGAAAATGCTCAAGGACGTTTATGAATGTACTCCCTCTATGAAAGGTAGAGTAGTCCCTGATGCCTATCATGCTTAATGCGCATACCAAGAATGTGAGAGGCTTGTCCCATATCCTTCATCTCAAAGCTCTTCTTCAGCTGAGATTTAAGAGCATCCAGCTCATCATGAGCTTTCCCTGCTATCAACATATCATCCACATAAAGTACCAAAATAAGCAATGAGCCATCATGGGCTTTCTTTGTGTAAAGACACAGATCCGTAGCACTCTTGCTGTAGCCCCGTGACTACATAAAGGCATCAAACTTATGATACCACTCCCTAGGTGCTTGTTTCAAGCCATAAAGAATTTTCTTCAACTTGCACACTAGGTGCTCCCTGCCAGGTTCTACAAAGCCCTTAGACTGCTCCATGTATATCTCATCATGCAAATCCCCATGCAAAAATGCAGTCTTGACATCCATCTAATACATGTCTAAGTCAAGCTGCGTGACTAAGGTTAAAACCAAGTGTATTGTAGTTATCTTGACCACATGAGAAAAGACTTCATCAAAGTCGACTCCATACTCCTGTTTAAAACTCTTAGCAACAAGTCTTGCCTTATAAGCCAACTTGGGGTGTCCAAGGTACTTTTCAGCTTATACACCCATTTGCATGGCAAAGTCTTCTTGCCCAGCAAGCAAGGAAACCAAATCCCAAGTCATATTCTTATGCAAGGAGTCTATCTCAGACTACATAGCCCTCTCCCAGGAGTGACTGTCACCCCTACGCATAGCCTCATCATAGGTGAGAGGTAGTCCTACATCTGTAACCAAGACATAATGCATCGAGGGCTCAAATATATCAGGTGGACGTCTATCTCGAGTAGACTGAGGCTCTATTGCCTATCCAACACCTTGGCCATGTGTACCAACTACTGCTGCAGGCTGACCAACTAGCTGTGTAGGAGCATGTGGCTCCTCCTAGAATATAACCCTATGTATCTCTAACACCTTCTCAGGCTGCTGATACATCTTGTCTTCATGGAAGACTACATCATGGCTGCGGATGACTTTTCATGCCTATGAATCCCAGAGGTGGTAACCCATCTCACTTACATCTCCATAGCCAAGGAAAATGCATTTGATACTCTTAGGATCTTGCTTACTACGCTTTTCCTTGGGTACGTGGCAGTATGCCTCACATCCAAAGACATGTAGATGCGCATAAGACGGAGGTTTCCCAATCCATACCTCCTCTGCAACCTGGAAATCCAAACCACTGGAAGGTGATCTATTTATGATATACACAGCTGTACTGACTACCTTAGCCCAAAAGCTCTGTGGTAGGCCTGCATGGCTAAGCATACTACGTACACGCTCTTGGATGGTTCTATTCATCCGCTCAACCAACAAACCATTTAGGGGTGGGGTATATGGGGCGGTTAACTGACGCTTAATATCATTCAGGGGTGGGGTATATGGGGCGGTTAACTGACGCTTAATACCCCTCTCATCACATAGCTTCTCAAAGGCACATGACACATATTATTCCCCATTGTCAGTCCTAAGGCATTTCAGCCTATGCCTAGTTTGGTTCTCAACCAATGCAAGCCATCTCTAAAACACAGCCAAGACATTTGACTTAAGCTTAATGGGGTAAGCCCAGACTTTACGCGAAAAATCATCAATGAATGTCACAAAATACTTGGCACTACCCATAGATTGACAGGGCATAGGCCCACAGACATCGGAATGTACCAAAGCCAAGGGCTCACTCATGCGTGTCCTACCAAACTTCTTATGCGTATTCTAGTATGTCGGCCATAAAGACAATTCTCACATGAATCAAAACATGCATAGACAAGGGGCGGTAAGTACTGTAAACCAGAAAGCATTTTCATTCCCTTCAAAGATATATGGCCCAAACGGACATGCCAAAGAGATATATGTGGGATGGAACCCACTGACAAAACATGATCAACAAAGGATCCATCAACTACAAGAGGATAGAGCCTGCAAGCCTTGGCACCTCTAGCAAGTACAAGTCTGCTACGTGTGATCTTCCAGCCAGAATCGCCAAAAGAGACATGAAACCCAGCATCATCAAGTTGCCCTATAGACATAAGACTGTGTGTAAGCGCAGTTATATGATGTACATCCTGTAACAGAAAAGTACTACTAGTAGAGAACTGTAGTCGTACATCCCCAATGCCAACAATAGCAAGTGACCTATCATCACCCAAGCGAACTAAACTAGAGACAGTGCAATAGGAATGGAACCACTCGTGGCATGGTGTAGCATGAAATGAAGCACCAGAATCCAAAAGCCGGCATTGCGCATACATAGAGTGAACCTCGGTCAACGACGTAGCATCACAAGAACTAGCTGCAAGTGTGTACTCCCAATAGGAGTCATCAGTCTGCATGACATTTATCTCAATGATTTTCACACTGGATTTCGTAGGCATAATGCTGCGATCAGAGGACTTTTTCTGTACTTTGTCTTTCCCCTTCTCTTTGCGCTTCTCATTGCGCAACTCATTACACTGTGGGTATATATGACCCTTCTTGCTGCAATGATGACATGTCACATTAGCATTTCTCCCACGAGACTTGCTGCGCGACTTACCACACAACTTAGACCTAGACTTTTGCGAGTCTCTACCACGTCCATACCCATGGTCATTCTTTCCATTACCATCTCTACCTCTAACAATCAAAGCATGCGACACACGAGAAGCATCTAAGTTCTTACAATTAATCTCTTCATACAGAAGAGCACTCTCTACATCATGCAAGTTTAAAATAGTAGCAGGAGCATATAAGGCAGTGTGGAATACATCCCATGACTCACTCAGAGTCCCAAGCAAAAACAATGGAGTAACCTTATCATTAAAGGTAATGCCTTACGAAGTCAAGTTCTTGAGAATATCATGGAACTGGCTCAAATGAGCAAACTTTGTCATATTCTCCTTCATGCACATGTCCATAAGCTACTTCAGCCAATACATCTGACTTGCTGGACTTTTCTTGTCACAGAGGTTCTTAATCTTATCCCAAAGTTGCTAAGCACTCTATGCTTCCTCAATCACATTGTAATGCACATGCTCAATGAGAGACAAGATGAGGGTGGACTTGCATAACTCATCAAGCTCATCCCATTCGTCATCAGTCATATTTTCAGGCTGCTCGCCATGCATCCTTAGTGGCTTTATCTGAGATTTTTGCACCAATACTTGCCAAACTTGGCTCTTCCAATAGGCATAATTCATATCATCAAGCTTAGTGATGTTGAAGATAGCACTGTCAGTGGAAGAAGATGCCATACTGTAGTCCATAACAGTGCAAACAATTCAAAATTGCTCGTTGTTTTTTGCTGTAAACAGCCAAAATATCACCAAAACCAAGGCAAAATGACCATGAACTGATAGCTAATGATGCTACCCACCAAGTACCATCAAAAGTACATAAAATCAAGATGATTCAGCATGAAAATACCACATTAGTTCATGCATAACTACTTGCTTTAAGAAATTACAACCTGGTACAATGAGAGCAAATCATATGCAAAATAAATGCACCAAGTCAACCACTGACTATCAAGGCATAACTAGCATCAAGCGGGCATAAATCAGCATGTGATAGTCATATCGACATCGAGCAAACACCCAAGCATGTCAAAATAATCCGTTAGTAAGCCGGCACACCCCTTGTGAAACATGGCAAAGTGTACACAACGCTGGCAAGACCTAACACAAATAGGTATATGTTTAGAGAGTACAAAGCCCAAATCAGCCCAAGTACATGTATGCGGACCACGTCATATCAACCATGCAACATCCAAGTGAAGAAGATCCCAACCTTAGAAGACTTAAAGCTCAATAGCATAAACCACCTGCTCAATGTCTGTCAAGCATCCAAAGATGCTCCCACTGGCACAAAAGCCGTATGGATCAAGCCGAGAAGCTCAAGAAAGGCATATGATAGAACCAATGATGGAAGATCCAAGACCAAGCATCAATAAAACATCATGAGCATATGGGCTCTGTAGCCTCCAATGATAGCATCCATAGACATCAACTGTATCCCAAATGCAACTCTGGCAAGCCAAGAAATGTCCCAAGTAAGTTATGGGAATCCAAATTCAAGCTAAGACAAGGCTCTAATAGCAATCGGCTCCAAAAAATGTAACTAGCATGTAGTAGTGGCATAGGCCAAGCATGTCAAGATCGGTCAGACATAAGCAAAGTACATGCCATAAGTACATAAAACACAGAGCATCCAAATGCTTTCCAAAGCTAAGCTCAAGCTCAATGAATGATCCGGTATGAAAGCCAAGTTCAAAGTCGTCCCCGAATGTCAATACATCATTTCATACATCTGAGACATAGCTCGAAACCAATAGGCATAACCAATGGCAATCAGAGGCACTTCAGCCCATTGTTGTACAACAGTGATTTACTATTTGAAAGTGAGTATTTGTAGGTCCAAATCATCACCAAAATGATGGCAAAGCATTAGCACAACATCCACCAAGCATAGGCATTAATGGCATAGCATTCGGGTATGAGATAGTGTATGTAGATTAGCCTCAAGACTTGTACACTTTTGTTGCAAACCTGGATAGACCTGCTGCCGTATATTACAGCTAATGTGTGCTCAAATCAGTGTCCCAAAGCTCAAGAGAGGCATCGGTACATTGTAACCAAGATTGCCAAGCATTGCTTTAGTGCCAGATGAAGAGGGTAATGACCAAGGAGCCAAATCTAGTAGTGTGTAGATGCAGTCCAGGCCTGCAAAAAACAGGCACAAACTGGCGTGGCAGGGCAGCAGCACTTATATGCTTCAACATGGCTGATGGGGGGCTTGGGATGGTGATAAAGCTGGCATACAATAGGCCTAGGCTAGCCTCAAAGAGCTCCAAGTAAGGCAGTGGGCATAGGAGCTCCAATGAGCATGAGATATGGCTGCCCCCTCCCTATAAATACCCTGTGTGACATGTAAACCAATGAAAACCCTGAACAAAAAAAGCAATACCTCTGATACAATGTCATGACTATGCCCAAAGGGGCCGGGCAGGTGCTCGGGAAGCCAGGGAGTGACGGAAGCTCAAGAGAGTCAGCTATAGCTACCGAGAAGGAGACCCAATGCGTGTAGGTAATCAATAGGAAGCTAAAGACCCCACGAACCAAGCTCGAGTAGTCATGAATCCATGCTCTGATACCAGTTGAAAGGTGAGAAGGATCGAAGCTTGCTTGGAAGAGCTATGGTGGGAGAGCAATAGTAAGAAAGAGAGAGAGAGACCAAATGGGAACTCCAACATTCACAATGTGTGACCGAGCCTTCCTTTATTCAAACTGTCACTAAAAGAATAAAGAATAAAGTGGCGGTGACGAGTACCTACTAGCTGTAGTGTGCAGTGGCGGGTATTATAAGTGTAGTAATACACGGGCTCAGGGAGATGCACCTTTACCCCCAACATAAAGGAAGCCGTATCTGCTCCTGATTCCTTTTAGAGATTGCTTCCTTAGCTTGTGGCATAGCATCCATGCACATCAAAACTTGACGTTGTGGGCAAAGTAGCATGACATTGTGTTTTTCCTTGAATTCAGTGTTGTTAGGACAATGATGTACATCGAGCAGCAGCCCAGATAGTACATGGCACAATCCTTGGGGCTTTCATGGGTCATTTTTTGCCTCCCAAGTGGGCTATGTACAGTTGAAAGGTTTTAGAGAAATTCATTCTTTATTGCTTATACCGAGCAAAACCCAAATTGTGGTTTTCTATGGCAGCCATTGTAGCCAACGCTTCAAAGCTTGGTTTTTTAGTTTTTCCAGTCATTGAAGTCATCAATAGTGATTTTAATCACTGATTTAGATTCTATGGAGTTTGTTGGAGAGTTGAAAGCTCTAAGCTCATAGCATCTTCAACCAAAGATGACTTCTCAAGCTGGTTACAATTGGGTTAATGTCAAGTGCTTCACCTATGCTTGGTAATGAGTGCTTCTTACCACTATTAATAAATTTATCTATCACTTCTTGCTGATTATTTTTTAGAAATTTGAAAAGTTTTAGACCTTAAGCATGATTTAGTAAGTACCTAAGTATCATCATCCCATTAATCATTGTAAAGCTATGTGCTACTTATAAATACATAGACCACTGTCATCATCCCTTATCTCATCTTCTTGTAGAACATCACATTTGAGCTTGCCACTTATTAATGCCAATCTCATTTCATTTGCTTCCACACTTATTGGCTGTTGTGTAAAGGATTAGACATTGCCATTATATGGTGTGATTGGTAAGACCTACCTTCCTATCATGGCCATGGTCTATGTCGATGTTAGACCTCAAATTCGTAAATTTGATGGAAAAAACTTTCATCCATGGCAGGTATTAGTGAAGTACAAAATGATGGAGTGGGGCTACTGGCCCTTCATCAAAGGGACCAAACTTATTGACCCATCCAACCCAATCGATGTAGAAGATGATGAAAGAGCCCAAGCCATAATCATGCTTCATCGGATGAATCTTTGATTCATCACATTGACCAACTCTCCACTGCCAAGGAGAAATGAAATGAGCTTGAAATGCTTCATGGGGCTAGAGGAAAGAACTCTAAAATTTTCCTTAAGATCGATTTTTTAAGCTTGGAGTATAAGGAAGGAGAAGACTTGGGTGAGTTCATCTCTCACATGAAGGGGATCATGGCACAACTATCCTTAATTCAAGCTCCAATTTATGATGAAGTTGCTATTGCAATTCTCTTGAAAGTTGTAAAGAAGATGTTCCCAACCCTGTTAACTACTCTTACAAATATTCCTAATCCAACCTTGGAAAGCACCATACCCATACAATCTTGTTTGGATGAGGAGAAAAGAAATCATAAAGAAGGCAACACTAGTCAGGCATCTACTTCAATAGGCCCCTTGAGCAACTCTTGGTTCATGCTATCTCCACTAAATACTCCTTTTGTAATAAAAAGGGATATATTGTAAGTATTTGTTGGAAAAAATATCTTAACAAGATGAAGTGCAACAAATGCAATAAAATAATGCATATCACTAGTAAATGCCCTACCACCCCTGAAGTACCAAAAGAATTGGAGGCCAACTTTGTTTCCACAACACCTAATTATAAACTCTTTTAAATCTATAAATCCTCTACCTATAAGCACTCTTGTAGCATGATTTATAAAGGCATCCCATTTGTTTGAGGGGGGAATATTAACATGTCTTGTTATCCAATGCCACTCTAGCATTGAGGGGGTCATTGAGAGATAGGCATGTGAATCCAATGTATTCAAGGGTGGATAAGGGTAGATGAGTGTGAATGGACATCCAACCAAACGGGCATATATGAAAAGGAAATCCATAAGAGACACTTGAACTATAACATGTTCTTTGGGGAGGAGGAGGTGCTCCACGACATAGTAAGGACCAAGTTACCCTTATGGCTGATTGCACATCTCAGCACCCAATCCTTCTCTACTACTAAACCTTGAAGTGCAATGTGCTCTTAAAATGACTCTAAGCCGCGTTAGAGTGTGGATTCTACATGCAAAACCTTGGGGGAGGCAAGAGGCCCCGGCCACATAGGGACAAAGGTTGGGATCAGGAAGAAAGTGTGTCAAGTGGTGTTATGTTGAGTTTGCTACTACTGGGGTGTTCTTCTGCTTCATGGGTCGCTCCCTTGAGGACAAGTCCCTGCCATGGTTCGCGGCAACCTATAAGAGGAGAGCTATCATGTAACAATACCTATTCATTGTGGTGAGGGTTTTTTTTATTGTGCTTCATTTCATCCTTTTAAAATAAATAAATAAATCAGCAATGAATTGATAACACCTAAAATGAGTACTATTTTATGTACAAGATGGTATCGTTTATTATGGTCTGTTGGATCTTGCGAACCCTGAAATAAACCCTTTTCTATTGTCCACTAATAGTTGCCGTCAGGGTCCTCCCCGTCCTTGACTATCGTTGTTTTTATCGAAGAAAAAGAGACACAGCTTCCGCTTCCGACACTTCTGTATGCAAATTTCTCATCAGCAGACAGGATATAGCTAGCAAGAGGAGGGGAAGAAGGAGAATGATTTTCTGGTTCTACCTCATCGCGCCACAGTTCCAGAAGCTCGTTTACCGTCCATGGACTGGGACAACGTCACGTGGGAGGAGGTTCTCGTGGCTATGAAGGAGGTGGAGTGGTCTTCGCCCCCTCGACCTGTCCTCGAGTTCTTTTCCAAGTTCGGCGGTCGCACAAGCCCCCTCAAATGGAGCAGCCGTCTCAAATGCAATCTATACATGTATGGATCTCTCCTTGCACATATTTGTGTGCATGTATCTGCACTTTTGCAGGTTGATTATGTCTACTTTTTGTACATGTATGGCTGTTTTACATGTTTTTTATGCATGTAGCGCATGTTGGTACCTGGATCGGCGTCACAGTTCTGTGCCGTGTTCCTAACATTAATGAACTATCTCATCTTCTGGTTTAGTTGGTGCCTTAAATGAGTGGTCTATGCATAGGATGAGTGGTCTAGACATAACACACTTCTATCACCAAAGCCGGTATCAAACGATTGATTCTCTCTCTCTCTCTCTTTGAGGTGATGCTAATGCCAAGTGCCGGACCCCGTTGTTTTGTTGTATTGAGAGCCTTGCTCAGGTATCACCCATTGCTGTACCAGTGGCAGCTCCGAATATTACCAAGAAAATACTCCTTCTCCCAAATTAAAAGACACAAGATCCCATGTGCATCCTAACGTGCTACCTTTGCTCACATGCAAAATGGGCATGGAATACTTCTTCAATGGCGTGCCAACTAGCTCACAAAATAGAACAATCTGAATCATACACAAACCTATAGACAAGCCTTGAAGGCTGCAGAACTAACTTGATTTTGCTGCTTCTCGAAATCTAACATGCCAATAAGTGACCCACCTCTTCATTGCTACAGCTTTTTTGTTAGTCAACTATAGTAATAATCAACACTGGTGGTTTGATTCCAATACATTTATGCACCAACCACTAGATGACAGCAAGATGAACAAGAAAAGGTGCAAGTGTATTACGGATGAGACTAGAGACAACACTTACAACTTGCCAAGACAAAGGGCAATTATAGTAAATGTGTGGATTTATGAGTGTTTAGCGCTCTGTCCATACACTAATACTGATGACAAGCCCAAAGGCTCCAACTATTTGACTTGGAGTGCAATTATGAAAGCTTGGTTTATATAGAGTGACTATTGCATCTTGATTTGGGATCGATTCGTTGTCCTTGACAACTATCTCCACTTTCTTTTGGTCGGGATAAAGATAATTTTGAGGAAGAAGTCTTAGATTGGGACAAAGATGATGCCAAAGCATACTCAATGCTCCTTCATTGTATCTCAAAGAAAGTCCTCCTAGTATGAACCTCTTATGAGACATCTTTTCAAGGTGTGGCTGAAGCTTCAACTTATGTATGAGACTCCAACAACCATAGGGGCCGTTATGATCTATGGCTAGTTATAGACCATTCGGTTTTAGTGTATTGGTTCTATACAACCATTTATACTTTGAGTGACATGGATCTAGGATCAACCTCACAATATGCAATCAACTCTACTTGAAGCTCATTTGGTTTGGCGTGGATAATTCTCTATAGACTGCCTTTGAAGTATAGTAGTGTAGTGCATGCTTTATGAGCTCAGATGCCCATAGTCAATAAGTTTTTAAACATATCATGTCTATGTAATTGGAGCATAAATCTGTACAGGTCACTGGGGAGGTTGCCTTCTCATTTTGGTGGCATCCGTGTGTGAGCTTTGGTTGCTTCAAAGAGAGATCATACAAAGAAGAAAAAGGGATAATGCTACTTTTATGGTAAGAAGGTGTATCTTTGCAAGATTGCAAGCATGTAGTGGCTTTGTCGAAGGAGAGGGAGAAAAAGGGCAAAGACTCCACTATCTATCTATCTATCATCTTCAGGTTCCAATTCAAATTTTGGTGGTGCGGCCATAGTTGCAAAGACTACATGATTGATTGGCTACTTGTAGGTGGTAGTATTGTCCCTTACAACTCCGTGCCAAAGGGAGTGTTAGCAGGTGTTGGAGATGAAGCATGTATGTCTCATTCATATTTAGGTTTGGTGGATCCTAAGTGTGGCCTTCTACATACACCAATGAAGTTTGGTTGGTTCAAATACAAGGTAGTGGAAGGGAACATGAATATGGAGTGAATAGAGGAGAGAAGAGAAGAACACAGTGAAATTGAAGGAATAAGAGTGATAGAAAGTTGAAGGTACAAGGTTGCATCAATTAGCCTATACACATAATATGGAGTGTCAGTGAGGGCGCTAGTTGGAGATAAGAATGATGCGAGGATGTTGAGGAGGACTAGTGATGAAATAGGATGATTAATGGTGGAGTGTAAGGGTAGTAAGTAAATAGGCAATGTTGGTGAAAATTCAAAATAGTTTGCATAAAATGAATTATATTGGACATGTCATTTCTTCTGGAGGGATTTAAATGAAAAAATCAAGATAATCCAAGAATGGCTTGATGTTTGTGATGTACATATGGTGTGATCCTTTGTTGGCTTATGCTCCTATTACCACTACTTCTTCAAGCATTATGTAGATATGGCTTCTTCTTGTCATGATCTTACAAAGAAGAATAGCTCCTTTCAATGGAGTGAGAAAGAGAAGATAGCCTTTATAAAGCTAAAGTTAGCTATCACTTCTAGACGTGTTTTTATAATCCCAGTTTTGACAAAACCATTTGTGGTGGAAGTGGATGCTTTTGATTATTATATTAGTGCAATATTTAAGAAGGTCATGCTTAGCCTTTGAAAGGTGTCATCTAAATGATGTGGAGAGAAGGTATGATATTTATAAAAATAAGATCTTAGATGTGGTTTATGCTTTGAAGATATGGAAGCATTATCTTTTAGGTAATAGATCCCTTATAAAAATTGAATATTAGAGCTTGACGTTTTTGAAGATTCAAAAGCATTTATAGGAAAAACATGCAAGATGGAAAAACCTTTAATGTATGTTTCACTTTCAAATTATGCACACTCTTGAGAAACATAATGTAGTTGCTGTGAAGAAATGCTCTAAATGCAGAAAACACAAAACCAATCATATGATAAAGAACAAACTGATAGACTCAAAACACAGTTAGGGTTACGGTCACTCAAAGATAGTGAACACAATGAATAATGAAGTGAATGACTACTGAATATGCAATGCTCATGCAACAAACATAATGCAGTGAATACTAAACCTCGAACTCTTGTATCTTCGGGATCAAGGCAGAGGTTATGAGTTGGAAAGTGTATCGTAGTTCAAATGGATTTTGAAACGCAACAAGGTAGTCTCCATGTGTTGAATTACAGCAAATATAGCCAGAGAGGCTGAATCTAATGTAGACAGGCAGTGAAGAGAGAGAGACAAAAAACGTAGGTACTTTAGGAGAGAGAAAAATCTGGGTGATTGTTGGAGAGAGTAGTGTTAGAGATCATAGCTTGTCCGGACTGCACAGTCCAGTCGGACTGTATACTCGGACTGCCACATGGCAGTCTGATTGACTGCAGTACAGTCGGCTGCATTTAATGCAGCCGACCTGCTATTTCTAGTGCCCAGATCCTGGCTATTTATAGCCGAGTTTTCAGTCTTCTGTCCACACTTTTCTGCCCGCAGACTACAGACTGGTGGCTCGCGCAGATTCTGTCTCTGCTCGCAGATTTCAGACAGGAGACAGTGCAGACTGCAGCGGACTTCGAGATGAACAGCAGGTTGCATCGTTGAGGTGGAGACACGCAGTCCAGTGCTCTGCGTCCGTGTATATATCTGCATATCTTTGTATATAGGACACTTTATACAGCAGATCTTCATCTTCCACTGTCTCTCTCTCTTCTCTCTCTCTGCGTTCTCTCTCTCTTAGTCCTACGCTTCCGCACCGTTGCACTCTGACATGGTATCAGAGCAGTGTTAAAGGGCTGACTGAGTGCAAAACCAACCTGAACAGGAGTTTCTATCGCGACACAAGGCTGCGTTTTCAGCGTTTGAGGGTAGGCAGGAGGGCTGCGCCTTGGAACAAGGCTGAAGCGAGCGTGGGCACGCAGGAAAGGAGTCCAGGTGGTGGATTTGCTGCTGTTTGATGAGGAGGAAATTTGAGTTTTCAGCTTTCAAGTGCAGGTTTTGCTTTTTCATCGCCTTCGGCGGGTGAAGAAGTTTCAGGATTCGGAAGAGCCCTAGCAGGCTGAGTTATCACAGTCAGAGGGGGCTGCTTTTGCGTTTGTGAAGGCATTACAGGTGAAGATGTCTACCGAGATTGACTTGGAGTTCCAGACGATTATGGACCGGAAGGTGCTTGTCTTACCGGCTCTTCCCGCAGATCAGAAGCTCGATGGCGACAACTACCGCATCTGGCGCGTAATGATGTTGGCCATCCTTGAGTCCTATGATTTGGCCGAGCTTGTACAGGAGGAGATCGATCGGCCCTCGGTGAGAGATGAGTCCAAACTTTCTTCCGATGCTCGTGCGGAGTTGGCCAAGGCACAGTCTCACTGGGACAAACTGAATGCCAGGATTCATTCCTTTCTTTTTCTGTCTTGTACTACAGCCGTGATAGCTCACATCGAGCACTTGACGGTGGCTCGGGAGATATTGCTGGAGCTTGATCAGATGTATAACCGGATGACCCTTATGAAGCGGGTTTCTTTGGAGGTACAGATGCGGACCTTATCCGTGAACAAGTCTTCTTCGTTGCGGGAGCACATCAACAAGCTTAGACAGCTTCAGATGTAGGTTCAGAATATGGGGAAGCCGATTTTCTCCGAAGACATAGCGATCACACTCTTGTCCCAGTTGCCGCCACGATTCGGTGCTTTCTACTCCGCCCTTATTGCTTCAGGGCGAGAGTCCACTCTTCGGTGGGAAGAGTTGGTTCCTATGGTCTTGGACCAAGAGGAACAACTAAAGGGACAGAATGCTTCCAAGTCGGAGGCACTGACAGGTCAAGCCTCTCAGAATAAGGGGAAGGACCAAAAGAAAAAGAAGGGGGATAACAAGTCAAAGAAGGACAAAGAATCCACATGCCATATTTGTGGAAAGACTGGCCATTGGAAGAAGGATTGCTCTGTCAAAGACAAGAAGGACACCAACAAGAAGGACACGAAGGATTCTGGAGCGGTGGCTGCACCCTCATCAGCTGCATTTCTTCATCTAGCTGTCATTGAGGACTCTACACCGAATGTTTCTGATGTTGCGATGACAGCTTCCCAGGCTCGAGAGTGGATGGTTGACAGTGGTGTCTCCCGGCACATGATTCCATCAGATGGTGTTGCCTAGTTGCGACCCTTGCGTGGGCAGATTCTCATTGGAGATAGCTCTTCCGTGTCTATTGCAGGACGGGGTGAGATGCAGCTTATTCCAGATGGACGTGGTGGTACCCATACCTCAGAGGTCTTGCATGTACCAGGTTTAGGGTATCATCTACTGTTAGTTCATAAGATTTGTTCCCTTGGACTTTTGGTGGAGTTTGACAGTGATTCGGTGCGCGTCCTTGATCGTGGGTCTAGGAAGGTTCTCTCATCTGGATATGAGGAGAACGGCATCTACAAATTGAAGTCTTCCACCGCCCTCTCTACTCTTCTTCTTACCTCTCAGACACAGTCAGAGCTATGGCATGCTCGGTTTGGTCACCTCAACTATGATTATCTTCGGAGGGCGTCACGTGGACAACTTGTTTGAGGGTTGCCGGATATAGTGGTGAGCCAGCAGCCATGCGTCTCCTGCATTCGTGGGAAGCAGCATAGGGATGCCATTCCCTACAAAGCTTTGCGGCGGTCTACTTCACCGATGGAGCTTGTATCTACGGATCTTTGTGGCCCTATGAGGAACGAGTCCTTGCGAGGGAGCTCGTACTTCATGCGACAGACACCTCAGTTTCTGTGGGCTGAGGCTGTGGCTACTGCAGTCCACATCCTTAATCGATCCCCCACTTTGGCCGTTGATGGGGTGACACCTTTTCAGGCTTACTTTGGGACTAAGCCCGATGTTTCTTATTTTAGGGTCTTTGGGTGTGATGCCTATGTTCACATTCCCAAGGCTCATCGTGATAAATTTGAAGCAGCTTCCCGAAGACAGGTATTTGTTGGCTACAGCTCCCAGTCCCAAGGCTATCATTTGTATGATCTCGTCAAGCGGGATGTGTACACCAGTCGAGATGTGCGGTTCGTGGAGGTTCTGGCCATACCAGCGGGTGAGGAGCATCCCGTTCTTGGCGATCCAGGGGAGAGTTGGGCTCCCTCTACAGTTCCTTTGGAGCCCGTGTCTTTTGATTCAGATTCTGTTTTTGACACAGAGTCTACTGTTCCACCGGTCATCCCCGAGGAGTTACCACCGGTGGATATCCCAGAGTCTTCAGCTGATGGAGAGAGACGAGGGGAGGTTCGGCCTCCTCCTCGTTGGGCCCGTGACACACTTCGTGATTCAGGGATTGAGGGGGTCCCTGAGGAGTGGGGACTGCAGGATGGTCCGCGGCGGTCAGGGAGGCATCAAGCACATTCTACGGAGCTTGTTTGCTCTAACTATTGTTTGATGACCCGTGTTATGCAGGATCGAGAGCCCACCTCCGTGAAGGAGGCTTTACAGTCCACACCATGGAAGAAAGCTATGGAAGCCGAGTTGGAGGCTATTGAGAGGAATGGCACTTAGTCACTCGTGCCACGCCCCCCGAATAAGAAGGTGATTGGCGTCAAATGGGTCTTCAAGACCAAGTACCTTAGCGATGGTTCTTTGGATAAGCACAAAGCTCGCCTTGTTGCTAAAGGTTTAGCACAGCGCCCAGGGATTGATTGTCATGATACTTTTGCCCCCACTGCTCGTATGGTGACTATTCGAGCTGTTCTTGCCTTGGCTGGCCATAGGAGATGGCATGTCTACCAGTTTGATGTGAAGTCGGCCTTCCTCAATGGTGATTTGAAGGAGGAGATCTATGTCGAGCAGCCTCCTGGCTTTGGATCTTCAGATGGGAAAGTCTACAGGTTGAAGAAGGCCTTGTATGGCCTCAAGCAGGCTCCGCGTGCATGGAACGAAAAGATTAATTCGTTTCTTCAGTCACAGTTGGGATATCGGCGTTCTAAGGCCGATCCGTAGCTTTATGTATACATTTCCGAGGATGGTTGTGTGCTTTTTGTGTTGTATGTTGATGATTTGATTGTCACAGGTGATCATGCACAGAAGGTCCAAGAGATGAAGGCAGCTTTACATCGGACATTCGAGATGACGGACTTGGGTCTACTCCATTTCTTTTTGGGCCATGAGATTTATCAGTCTCAAAGGGGGATCTTTATCTCTCAGCAGAGATATGTACAGGAGCTCTTGGTTTCTTTTGCGATGGAGCATTGTCGGACCCTTTCTACTCCTATCGATCCGAACTGGAAGGCCACTTCCCATTCAGCTTCTCCCATGGCGGATGCTTTCCGCTATCGTCAGTTGATTGGATTGTTGATTTGGCTCCTCAACAATCGTGTTGATCTTTGTTTTGCTGTTGGGCTCTTGGCAGGGTTTATGAGTGACCCTCAGACAGTGCATTGGCAGGCTGCTCAGAGGATACTTCGGTATTTGAGGGGGACGTCTGATTTAGGGATTCATTATCCAGCAGGCACAGGTGGTTCAGATCTTGTTCTTGCAGGTTGGAGTGACTCCGATTGGGCCGGTGATGTGGACCACAGGCGGTCTACTATAGGTTACTGTTTTCCCTTGGGTGCAGGTGTTATCTCATGGAGTAGCAAGAAGCAGCCCACGGTAGCCCTTTCGTCTATTGAGGCGGAGTATCGGGCCGCGCCTTCCACCACATGTGAGGCTGTGTGGCTTCGGAGATTGCTGGAGGAGCTTGGTTGCCCTAGACTCGTACTACTTTGCTGCAATGCGACAATGAGAGTTGCATTGCCTTGGCACGGAATCCTGTTTTTCATGCCCGGACGAAGCACATAGAGATCCAGTACCACTTCATCAGAGAGAAGCTTCTGGATGAGACCATCACCGTGGAGTACTGCAAGACGGAGGACAATCTTGCAGATTTGTTTACGAAGGCACTTCCCCAGGCTCTACTTCGGAGACATTCCAGATCCCTCAGGCTTCTGCCCCGCCTAGGCTCTGAGAGGGGGTGTTAGAGATCATAACCTGTCCGGACTGCACAGTCCAGTCGGACTGTACAATCGGGCTGCCACGTGGCAGTCCGACTGATTGCAGTACAGTCGACCTGCTATTTCTGGTGCCCAGATCTTGGCTATTTATAGCCGAGTTTTCAGTCTTCTGTCCACACTTTTCTGCTCGCAGATTACAGACTGGTGGCTCGCGCAAATTCCGTCTCTATTCGCAGATTTCAGACAGGAGACAGTGCAGACTGCAGCGGACTTCGAGGTGAACAGCAGGTTGTATCGTTGAGGTGGAGACACGCAGTCCAGCGCTCGGCGCCCGTGTATATATCTGCATATCTTTGTATATAGCACACTTTATACAGCAGATCTTCATCTTCCACTGTCTCTTTCTCTCTCCTCTCTCTGAGTTCTCTCTCTCTTAGTCCTACGCTTCTGCACCGCTGCACTCTGACAAGTAGATGAGTGTGCAAGATATGTAGGCGATAGTTGGAGGAGAGAGAAACTTAGCAAATGTAGATTTTGGATAACGGCTATAGTGTCTAATTGATGGGGTGATAGGTCCAGTGATGACGTCAGTAGAGCAACTGTAAATTTTAGACAGTAGGTGACAGCTCCAAGGGACTAGGCGATAGCTCCTAGAAAGGCTAGTATATCAGGTGCCAGATGGTAGTAGAAAGCAATGGAAAGCTTTGACCGTAATGTCCTCTACAAATAAAATATGGACAACAGAGATACAGCTTTTGAAACCCGTTAAAACGAGATTGAGGGAGAGTGGTGGATTGCATGCCTATTCATAGAAAGTTTGGGGAATCCAAATTAGGGTTTTGCATGTGGGACATAGCAACTCTCTAGGATTGCATTTCTTTATAAAAAGATTTCTTCATTAATTATGTTTTGGAGTTGTTTAACTCAAGCTAATGCAATTTTATCTCAACACCCATCTCAGGTCCAAAATTGAGCCATGAGAAATAAGCCCTTTTGTTTATTTTCTTTTATCCCAAGGCATCCCATCCCAAAGCAGCTAGGGTATTAGACAAAGGATGCACGTCAGCTGCCCAGTGATCTGCCAAGACTACAGAGCTTACCAAGGGTGCCCAACTGATTATACTAGAGAGGTGAGGGCATTGGATCTACCAAGTCCTGCAAAGGTGGATGGAATCATTAATGGATTTTTTTTTTGAAGGTTTTGTTTTAGTTTGTCACAAGATTTAGCATTAAGTGAGGGTTTCAAATCCGTATTTGTTCCATTGAGTCATTGCGTCTCAAAGTACGGGAAATAAAGATGGATGGCCTTACAACCTTCATAAAATAGACAAAATAATCCCACACACTACTAGGATAAGTGTCTAGGGATTACTGAAGGGTGTGTGTATGTGTGTCAATCATATGGAGAATATGTGGAGAGACAAGTAATATGATTGATGAGCAAACAAGATAAGCATAGCTAGTATGGAAGCATAGGAAAAACTTCACTTTGGAGATTGCCATTTGCAATGCCACGAGTATGGTGGATTTAGAGTCAACCACTCCAAAGATAATAAAAAGGGATAAATGCGCACAAATGGATGTTTACATGAATAGAATGGCAATGCATGGGGTAATGCAAAGATGCTCATGTGATGCAATGATGTCACTTGGATAGTGCTCTCGTAGAGGAATTGTTTACTTACTTAAGCTCTTTTCACTATCATGTCATCTTGACAGTGTGGATAATGTTACAAAGGTTTATAATGTACAATACAAAATAAGTAAATATCTGAGAGTAAAAAATTATAAGTATCATTATTGGCATGTCAAGAGAAAGAAACCGCTCTCTCAACCTGAAAGGAGAAGCAAGAGGAAAGCACTCTCTCCCTGTCAATTTGAAATAGAGAAGGGTGTACCCGAGCCAATTTGTAGAAGAAGGTATTGTAGAATCAACTAGTTGACTGCCTTGGTCAAAATATTTGCAAAATTGTCATTGGAAGGCACAAACTCTAGGCAAATAGTTCCTAGCTTAATCTACTCTTTGATGAAATAAAAATGAACCGCTATGTGCTGTGTTCGAGGGGTGATGATTAAATTGCCCGCAAGGGCAATGGTACTCTGGTTGTTGCAGTAGACAATTGTAGATGCCTCATAAGAAAACTGAAGTGTGACAACAAGTTTCTCAAATAGATGGCCTTTGTGGTACCATCAAAGAGAGCTCGATACTCTACCTTGATTGTGGAAGCCGCCGCCGTCTCTTGCTTATGGGTAGCCCAAGAGATGGGGGCCATGTCTGAGGTGTAGAGGTAGCTGCCATGGGAACATCGGGTGTTAGGATCTCCCATCCAGTCAGAATCAATGTACCCTTGCAACGAGAAACCATGACCATAAGTTAGTTCGTACTACCAAAAGTTAGTTCATAATTATAGGTACACCTTAAATATCTTAACACACAAAGACAAGTAATCCAATGAGACATTTTAGGGGCCTTAAAATACTGACTAAGGAAACTAATTGGGTAGGCAAGATCTCGCCTAGTATAAGCCAACCAAAGTAGTTTCCCTACAATAGAACGATAGGTGTGAGCATCAAAAGGTTAACGTGAGGTATCCTTATGCAAATGGACAATGGGATCAAGAGGTGTGGCTATGGGTAGTGTCTGATCAATGCAATATTGTTCCACTAGCTGTAGGGTATACTTTTGTTGTAATAGAAATATACTTTTCTCGGATTGAACAATCTTCATCTCCAAGAAATAAGACAACAAACCTAAGTTGGTCATCTCAAATGCAGTGCAAAGCTTTGCCTTGATTTTTGCCATAGTTGTAGAATCTGAGCCAGTGAGAAACATATCATCAACGTATAGCAAGATATAGTTGATCCCTGCACTAGTGATGTGCATATATGAATATGGATCATAGGGGATAGAATAGTATCTACGAGTCCATAAGAACTTGTCCATCTTGTGGTACCAAGACCTTAGTGCTTGCTTGAGCCCATAAAGAGCTTTCCGCAAGCGAAACACCTTGTCATTCTAGTTAGCGCAAGAAAAGTTTGGAGGTTGCTGCACGTAGATTGCTGCCTCTAAATAATCGTTTAGAAAGGCACTTTTGATGTCCATCTGATAGATTGGCCAACCGTGGTGAGCAACGAGCACAACGAACAAATGAAATGATGTCAACCAAGTGGTAGGTGCGAAGGTTTCTTCATAATCAATGCTATGCTTTTGTTTGAAACCTTGCACTACAAGGCAAGCCTTGTATTTGTCTAAAGTATCGTCAACCTTTATCTTGGTTCTAAAAATCCACTTTGTCTCGATGACCAACTTGTGACGAGGACGATTCACCAATGTCCAAGTTTCATTTCGATCGATACTATCGAGTTTCTCCTCCATGGCCTCACGCCACAAAGGGTCCTGGAGAGCCTTCAACCATATGTCGAGCTCGAAATGTTCAATATAATCAATTGTAAACACCGATGCATATGAAGCTCGAGGGGTGAGCAGAGTGTAGATCTTCAAGGGCCCTCCAAAGTGGGATATGGTGGAAGGATCCGTGAGTGCCGCATGGTTAGTAACTTAGTTGGTATTGATGAGGTAACGGGTCTCAGGAAATGGGCATGAGAGTTGAAGTATTTGTAGGAAAGTTAGGAGCGGATATTAGACCTAGCTCAGTACGCATGATCTCAAATGATGTGAGCAGAGATGAGGGTGCAAAGTCCGTTGTAGAAGATTGCACTGTGTCTGTCTCATCAAAGATAATATCCCTTGTAACAATCACCTTGCTCGTATGAGGATTGAACAAACGGTAGACTTTTGTTTTGGAAGAATAGCACCCACAAAGGTCAACAGATCTGCTTGATGGGTGATTTTTCCCATCCTGTCATCCAGAGTGTGCATATAAGCATGACTATTGAAGACTTTAAAGTGAGGAACAATAGGCGAGAGCCAAAACATGCATCGTATAGAGTTTTTTTAGGGGAAGTCGTAGTTGGACATTGGTTAAGGATATACACCAAAGTGTTAACAGCCTCAACCCAAAGGCACTTTGTCACAAGGACATGAGATTTTGAGATGCTTTAATCTTGCCGATAACATTTGATTAAGTTAATCAAATGTGCAAGGTTGTTTAAGCACATGTAATGCACATGGTAAATATTCTATAGTAACATGCCAAGGACCTTGAGAATGCAGTGGGTGTTAAAGGCAAAAGTTATGATAAGTTATGCCAATTGGGCTTTGGGGGTCAGTTGGTGTCAGTTTTGACTCTGGGACAATTATTTGATTGATAAGTGTTAGTGGTGACACTAGGGTCTAGCATTAATTAATTAATTAATGCCGCTGTAAGGGTCAATAGAGGTTGCGGACTACTCTAGGTTGCGATAGGTGTGTACTAGTGTGGTACACACACAGAATAAAAGAACGTATTTATACTTAGGATACGATACACTTACACCCGCTAGGATGAGTTCACATGTGTAAAGTAATATATACACGCGAGAGCATAAGGGGCCTTTACACCCAACATTGGGCTTGGGAGTGGTGGCCAAGGCTTGGAAGCGATGGAACTCTGAATCATCGGCAATCAGCTTGGTAAGAAAATGGGTCATGTGGTAAAGGCCATTAGGCTGTACCTTGCCTCGAGCAATCACTAAACTAGTTTGAGAGTCTGGAACCTCAACTATGGTTGCGGAAAAGAAAACTGCTCTCCCAACTAGCTGAGTTGCTCAATGGACAACAAGCTCACTCCAAGTTGAGGGATATGATAGACATTATCCAACGAAGTGAGATCCAGATCCTCGTTAGCGGAAAAACAGACGCGACCTTAGGCTTGAACCACGATCGAAGAGTTACTTGCTATGTAGACTCTCTCGGCTGTAGGGGCTTGGGAAATGAAAATGTCCTCTATAAGGGTCTTGTGATGGGTAGCTTCATTGTTCACAAGCCAAATAGGTGTTGATGTACTTGGCTGTGACGAGTGGGCCTTTGTAGTCGTTGCCTTGTCTCTTAAGAAGATGATGTAGGCCTATGTATACGAGTCTAACAAACCTTTGGAGTTGAATAGTTCCCTGACTGTGATGGCTAACTTGTGGTAGTGTGGGCTCGACCTCGCCATTGCCCCTATTGGGGGTCGCCATGACCCTACTTTCCCTGCTAGGGGTTACTCGATTGGGGTGTGGGGTTTGATTCTTAGATTTTGGTTGTGTCCCTCTTGCCTTAGATTGACACTTGTTGTCATAATGGCCAACCTTTTGACAATGTTGACAATACCTATTTTTCTTAGGTATATTTTGTTAGCGATCATAGCCTGTTTGGTGGGCAGGCAGGCCTGCACAGTCGGACCAGCGGGCTGCTGCACAGTCGGACTGTGCAGTCGGACTGCCACGTGGCAGTCCGACTGCCTGCAGCCGACTTACTCCAGGCTGCGCCCTATTTCTGGCGCCCCATTTCAGGCAGTTTTTCGGCTATATATTGCCGACGTTTTCAGCAGTCTGCCCATTCTTCTCTGTCGCAGATTACAGACCGGTGCCGTGCAGATTTCTGTCTCTGTTCACAGATTTTAGACAGCAGACAGTGCAGACTGCAGCAGACTTCGAGGTGGACAGCAGGTCGCATCGTCGAGGTGGAGACACGCAGTCCAGCGCACTGCGCCCGTGTATATCTTTGTATTCAGCATTCTTTATACAGCAGATCTTCATTGTACACTGTCTCTTTCTCTCCCTTTTCTCTCTGCGTTCTCTCTCTCTCAGTCCTACGCTTCCGCACCGCTGCACTCTGACATGGTATCAGAGCAGTGTTTGAGGGCTGACTGAGCGCAGAATCAACCTGAAGAGGAGTTTCCATCGCGACACAAATTTGCGTTTTTTTGCGTTTAAGGGCAGACAGGAGGGCTGCGCCTTGGAACAAGGCTGAAACGAGTGTGGGCGCATAGGAAAGGAGTACAGGTGGTGGATTTGCTGCTGTTTACTGCTGTTTGACGCGGAGAAAGTTTGAGTTTTCAACCTAAAAGTGCAGGTTTTGCTTTTTCATCGCCTTCGGCGGGTGAAGAAGCTTCGGGACGCAGAAGAGCCTTAGCAGGCTGAGTTTACTCAGTCAGAGGGAGCTGCTTTTGCGTTTGAGAAGGCATTGCAGGTGAAGATGTCTACAGAGATGGACTTGGAGTTCTAGGCGATTATGGACCGGAAGGTGCCTGTCTTACCGGCTCTTCCTACAGATCAGAAGCTCGACGGCGACAACTACCGCATTTGGCGCGTTATGATGTTGGCCATTCTTGAGTCCTATGATTTGGCGGAGTTGGTACAGGAAGATATTGACCGGCCTTCGGTAAGAGATGAGTCCAAACTCTCTTCCAATGCTCGTGCGGAGTTGGCCAGGGCCCAGTCTCATTGGGACAAACTGAATGCCAGGATTCGATCCTTTCTCTTTCTATCATGCACTACAGCCGTGATCGCTCACATCGAGCACTTGACGGTGGCTCGTGAGATATGGCTGGAGCTTGATCAAATGTACAACCGGATGACCCTGATAAAGAGGGTTTCTTTGGAGGTCCAGATGCGGACTTTGTCCGTCAATAAGTCTTCTTCGCTAAGGGAACACATTAACAAGCTAAGGCAGCTACAGATGCAGGTTCAGAATGCGGGGAAGCCGATTTCCTCTGAAGACATGGCGATCACACTATTGTCCCAGTTGCCGCCACGATTCGGTACATTTTACTCTGCCCTTATTGCTTCGGGGCGAGAGTTTACTCTTCGGTGGGAAGAGTTAGTTCCTATGGTCTTGGACCAAGAGGAACAGTTAAAGGGACAGAATGCTTCCAAGACGGAGGCGTTGACAGGTCAAGCCTCTCAGAAGAAGGGGAAGGACCAAAAGAAGAAGAAGGGGGATAACAAGTCCAAGAAGGACAAGGACAAAGACTCCACATGTCATATTTGTGGAAAGACTGGCCATTGGAAGAAGGATTGCCCTGACAAAGACTCAAAGGACACCAAGAAGAAGGAAACCAAGGATTCTGGAGCGGTGGCTGCACCCTCATCAGCTGCATTTCTACATCTAGTTGTCATTGAGGACACTTCACCGAATGCTTCTGATGCTGCGATGACAGCTCCCCAAGGTCGAGAGTGGATTGTTGACAGTGGTGCCTCACGGCACATGACTCCTTTATCAGATGGTGTTGCCCAGCTGCGACCATCGCGTGGGCAGGTTCTCATTGGAGACAGCTCTTCAGTTTCTATTGCAGGTCGGGCTAAGATGCAGCTTATTCCGGATGGACGAGGTGGCACCCATACCTCAGAGGTTTTGCATGTACCAGGATTAGGGTACCATCTCCTTTCAGTTCATAAGATTTGCTCCCTTGGTATTTTGGTAGAGTTTGACAGTTCTACTGTGCGAGTCCTTGATCGTGAATCGAGGAAGGTTCTATCATCTGGATATGAGGAGAGCGGCATTTACAAACTGAAGTCTTCCACTGCTCTCTCTACTCTTCTTCTTACCTCACAGTCACAGTCTGAATTATGGCATGCTCGGTTTGGTCACCTGAACTATGACTATCTTCGGAGGGCGTCACGTGGACAGCTTGTTCGAGGGTTGCCGGATATAGTGGTGAGCCAGCAGCCATGTGTCTCCTGCATACGGGGGAAGCAGCATAGGGATGCCATTCCCCACACAGCTTCGAGGCGGTCTACTTCACCGATGGAGCTAGTATCTACGGATCTATGTGGCCTGATGAGGAATGAGTCCCTGCGTAGGAGCTCGTACTTCATGCTGATCGTGGATGACTACAGCAGGATGACATGGGCCTACTTTTTGGCACTAAAGTCAGAAGCTTTCTCGCACTTCAAGGATTGGCTTCTCTTTGAGGAGAACCGATCAGGCCGGAAGTTGAAGACCTTGCGATCCGACAAGGGAGGTGAATTTGTGTCTAATGAATTTGCTCGGTTTTGTGCAGATAGAGGAATTCACCAGGAGTTAGCCAATACCAATACTCCTCAAGAAAATGGTATTCTAGAGCGGAAGAACCGCAGTGTGATCGAGATGGCGCGCACCATGATGGAGCACCGACAGACCCCTCAGGTTCTGTGGGCCGAGGTTGTGGCTACTGCAGTCCACATCCTTAATCGATCCCCTACTTCGGCCGTAGAAGGGATGACTCCATTTGAGGCTTATTTTGGGCCAGATGTTTCTTACTTTTGGGTCTTTGGGTGTGATGCCTATGTTCACATTCCCAAGGCTCACCGTGACAAATTTGAAGCGGCTTCCCGAAAACAGGTATTTGTTGGCTACAGCTCCCAGCCCCAAGGCTACCGACTGTATGATCCCGTCAAGCGAGATGTATATACTAGCCGTGATGTGCGGTTTGTGGAGGTTCCGGCTTCTTCAACGGGTGAGGAGCACCCCGTTCTTGGAGATCCAGGGGAGAGTTTGGCTCCTTCTACAGTTCCACTGGAGCCTGTGCCGTTTGATTATGATTCTGTTTCTGACACAGAGTCTACTGTTCCACCGGATCCTTCTGCGGAGTTACCACCGGTGGACATTCCAGAGTCTTCTACTGATGGAGAACGATGAGGGGAGGTTCGGCCTCCTCCTCGCTGGGCCCGTGACACTCTCCGTGATTCAGGGATTGAGGGGGTTCCTGAGGAGTGGGGACCGCAGGATGGTCCGCGGCGGTCACGGAGGCACCAGGCGCATTCTTCGGAGCTTGTTTGCTTCAATTATTGTTTGATGTCCCGTGTTATGCAGGATCGAGAGCCCACCTCCGTGAAGGAGGCTTTACAGTCCGCCCCATGGAAGAAAGCTATGGAAGCTGAGTTGGAGGCTATTGAGAGGAATGGCACTTGGTCACTTGTGCCACGCCCCCCGAAGAAGAAGGTGATTGGAGTCAAGTGGGTCTTCAAGACCAAATATCTCAGTGATGGTACTTTGGATAAGCACAAGGCTCGCCTTGTTGCTAAGGGTTTTGCCCAGCGCCTAGGGATTGACTGTCATGACACCTTTGCCCCTACAGCTCGTATGGCAACCATTAGAGCTGTTCTTGCTTTGGCTGGCCATAGGAGATGGCCTGTTTATCAGCTGGATGTGAAGTCGGCCTTCCTGAATGGTGATCTGAAGGAGGAGATCTACGTTGAGCAGCCTCCTGGCTTTGGTTCTTCAGATAGGAAAGTCTACAGGTTGAAGAAGGCCCTGTATGGTCTCAAGCAGGCCCCGCGAGCTTGGAACGAGAAGATTGATTCGTTCCTCCAGACTCAGTTGGGATATCGGCGGTCCAAGGCCGATCCGCAGCTGTATGTTCACACTTCCGAGGATGGTTGTGTGCTGTTTGTATTATATGTTGATGATTTGATTGTCACAGGTGATGATGCACAGCAGGTCCAGGAGACAAAGTCAGCTTTACATCGGACGTTCGAGATGACGGATTTGGGGCTACTCCATTTCTTTTTAGGACATGAGATTTATCAGTCTCAGAGGGGGATTTTTCTCTCCCAACAGAGATATATACAGGAGCTCTTGGTGTCTTTTGAGATGGAAGATTGTCGGGCCCTCTCTACTCCTATGGATCCGAACTGGAAGGCCACTTCCCACTCAGCTTCTCCTTTGGCGGATGCTTCCCGCTATCGACAGTTGATAGGGTCTTTGATTTGGCTTCTCAACACCAGGGTTGATCTATGTTTTGCTGTTGGGCTCTTGGCAGGGTTCATGAGTGAACCTAAGACGGTGCATTGGCAGGCTGCTCAGAGGATACTTCGGTATTTGAGGGGGACGTCTGATTTGGGGATTCATTACCCCACAGGGACAGATGGGTCCGATCTTGTACTTGCAGGTTGGAGCGACTCGGATTGGGCCGGTGACTTGGACCACAGGCGGTCTACAACAGGTTACTGCTTTACTTTGGGTGCAGGTGTTATTTCATGGAGTAGCAAGAAGCAGCCCACGGTAGCCCTTTCGTCTACTGAGGCGGAGTATCGGGCCGCGTCTTCCACCACATGCGAGGTTGTGTGGCTTCGGAGATTGTTGGAGGAGCTTGGGTGCCCCCAGACTTGTCCTACATTGCTGCGATGTGACAATGAGAGTTGCATTGCCTTGGCGAGGAACCCTGTTTTTCATGCCCGGACGAAGCACATTGAGATTCAGTACCATTTCATCCGAGAAAAGCTTCTGGATGAGACCATCACTGTGGAGTATTGCAAGACGGAGGACAATCTTGCGGATTTGTTTACAAAGGCGCTTCCTCAGGCTCTCCTTCGGCAACATTCCAGATCCCTAAGGCTTCTGCCCTGCCCAGGCTCTGAGAGGGGGTGTTAGCGATCATAGCCTGTTTGGTGGGCAGGCAGGCCTGCACAGTCGGACCAGCAGGCTGCTGCATAGTCGGACTGTGCAGTCGGACTGCCACGTGGCAGTCCGACTGCCTGCAGCCGACTTACTCCAGGCTGCGCCCTATTTCTGGCACCCCATTCCAGGCAGTTTTTCGGCTATATATTGCCGACGTTTTCAGCAGTCTGCCCATTCTTCTCTGTCGCAGATTACAGACCGGTGCCGTGCAGATTTCTGTCTCTGTTCACAGATTTTAGACAGCAGACAGTGCAGACTGCAGCAGACTTCGAGGTGGACAGCAGGTTGCATCGTCGAGGTGGAGACACGCAGTCCAGCGCACTGCGCCCGTGTATATCTTTGTATTCAGCATTCTTTATACAGCAGATCTTCATTGTACACTGTCTCTTTCTCTCCCTTTTCTCTCTGCGTTCTCTCTCTCTCAGTCCTACGCTTCCGCACCGCTGCACTCTGACATATTTTGCCATCCAGATTTAAGAGTAGATTGTGTGGTTCCTTGGGATTTACTAGTCTTGTTTTGGTTTGAGGTTTGTTTGCCCTTGCCTTGTTGCCCCTTTTGAGAAGGTGCAACGAGAGCCCCCTTCATTGAGAACGTGTTATGAAATTGATCTAACAGTCATACGTAACGCAACAACTGACACCCAAACTCATAAAATTTGGGCATTTGAGGTGGTAAAATCACCTGCTACACAAAATGGAAATATTTTCACGGCAGCTTATTAAGGAACATGTAATCTAATTATTGAAGGACTTCGGAGCCGAATGGTTGAGAACTCAATGAGGGGACGTCGATACTTAGCCAACTTGATTTTCAAGTCATCCTAGTCGGCGATTTTAAAGTTTTGGAGCTCATGATAAATTGATGCATAGTGGTTAGCTGAGTGTACTCAATGCTCGAATGCTAAAATTTTGAAGCTGAGGGTGAAACTCTGGCAATAAGCCCTGCATAAAGCGCGACAATAGTGGAGGCATTACAAGTCTTTCATGAGCTGACCATCTCGTATGGAACAAGTATAGGATCAGGTTGGGGTTCTAACCCTTGCACTAAATCCCATAGGTTCTGAGAGTCTAAGACATACCTCATCGAGTTTGACCAAGTAGTATAGTTTGACCTATTGAAATGAGTCTTGTCATTAAAGTATGCTTGGCGGATAAGGAGCTAAAACCTTGAGGTGTTTGGTGAAGATGGATAGGTGCGGTAGGGTGGAGGATAAGATGGTGGTGGTGGTGGTGGATAAGGAGGAGGAGGAGGTAATGGTGGATAGGTAGAAATAGGTTGTTGATGTTCAATGATTATTGATTGATGTGGAGGTATCGAAGCTATTATAGTTCTATATGGTAACGTAGGTAGAGGTGGAGGCATTGGGACACAATAGCCCTATCCAAATATCGGTTGGGGTGCAACATAATGATTGATGGTCCACTAGGTAATGCCATAAATGAAAATTGCGGTACGAAACGATCCATATCAAGGATATTTGTGATAATCTCTAGAGGGATAACTCGAAAATGTGTCTGTGGGTTTGAGCTTCTATCACAGGTACACCACTCAGAAATGGATATATAGAGGTCTTAAAGGTTGTTCCTAAATGTGTAGAATCTCTTGGTGTGGTGTGTGGTGGTAAATGTGGTTCACTTAAATGGAAGTAGAATGGAGAGTCTAGGGGAAGATGTGAGAACGATGGTTGTGAGTCCAAATGGATTAGTAATTGATGTTGTTGTGGGAAACATGGTTGATTCCTTTTGTCCATTAAATGCATTAGATGAATATGCACCTACTCCAAATTGACCATGAGAAATATAATCATTTGAAGGAAAAAGAAGGAAAGAAATACTTACAAGTTTTTCTTTCAACTTCTTGTCTAGTTTTGAGTTCATAAAGAAATACTTGTCTTCCTCATTACTTAGAAACTAAAGGTTATTTTGAAGAGTCCCTTCTTGACGAGCATATCCCCTGATCCAACAAAAAATATAGAATCAATTAGCGTAGAATATGACATAATAGGGTTTGTACTTGGTATTGGAGAAAAGTACTGTGGAACTGGAGTGTAATTCGAGCCAAGTTCCACTTGCGGATGACTAGTTCATAGTGGAGATTCCAAAGTTGTGTGCACTGAATATATAGGAGATAACTTAGGCTTGCCTTCAACCTTTTGTTGAACCCTATGCATAAGGATGAGATCATACTCGACGGGAGAAATTTGATATTGTTTGTGGACTCCATGGTAGTTCGATGGTTCTTTACCCATATCAAAACAGTTAGGGTTAGGGTAACTCAGAGATAGTGAACACAATGAATAATGAAGTGAATGACTACTGAATATATAGTGCTCATGCATCGAATACACTATGGAGTGAATATTGAACCTTGAACTCTTGTATCTTCGGGACCAAGGCAGAGGTTATGAGCTGAAGAGTGTTGTACTCCGAATAGATCTCAAAACGCAGCAAGGCAGCCTTCGTGTGTTGAATAATAACAAACACAACCAAAGAGATTGCTGGATTAGATATAGACAAGTAGTGTAGAGAGAGAGAGAGAGAGAGAGAGAGAGAGAGAGAGAGAGAGAGAGTTTTACGAAAAAGAGAGAGAGAGAGAGAGGGAGAGCAAAAATGCAAGTTCTAGAGAGAAAATTGGGCGACAATTGGAGAGAATAGACAATTGTGCAAGAAGTGTAGGCAACAATTGAAGGAGAGAGAAACTTACTAAATGCAGATTTTGGATGATGGCGATAGGTCCAGCTGATGATGTCAGCAGCAAAGGCAAGCTTCAGATAGTAGGCAATAACTCTATGGTACCAGGTGACAACTCCTAGCTGTATGTGACAGCTCATAGGTGGAGATGAAGGCTGAAATTAGGCGTTAGATTGTAGTAGACAACAATGGGAAACTCTGATAGTGATATTCTCCACGAACGGGGTGTGGACAGTAGAGATACGGCTCCCGAAATATGCAAAAATGAGATTGATGAAGAGTGATGGGATTGCATGCCTATTTATAGAAAATTTAGGGCACCTAAATTAGGGTTTTTGCATGTGGGACATAGTAACTCTCTAGGATTGCGCTTCTTTTTAAAATGAGAAGGTTTTCATTAATTAAACATTTTTTGGGGCTGTTTAAGTTAGACTAATGCAATTTTAGCTCAACAGTTGCTGATGCACTTTTTAGAATGCCTTGCATTATAACTATTACAATGGCTATCATGAAGATTTTTGAGTGATGAGGAACACTCATGACCAAGATGCTGATTTTGCAAGGCAAATTTATAGAAAGGAGATTCTCATCAGGATTATTCCATCAAAGATTGTTACCTTCTCATGAATAATTGCATGTGTTACTTTTCTTTTACAAAAAGTGCTTAAAGAAAGTCAAGAACCTTCTTTCGAAGGATACAGAGGAAGAGTAGTCACTTTATTGGCCAACATTACAAAGACACATACTGTTAGAGAGATCATAGCCAGGGCTGCACAGTCGGACTGTGCAGTCGGACTGCCACGTGGCAGTCCGACTGCCTGCAGCCCAGTCGGCTGCATTTAATGCAGCCGACCTGTCCTATTCTTTGGGCAGATTTCGGCTATTTATACCTGAGGTCTCCAGCAGTCTTCCTATTCATTCTCTGTCGCAGATTACAGACCGGTGCCGTGCAGATCTCTGTCTCTGTTCGCAGATTTCAGACAGCAGACAGTGCAGACTGCAGCAGACTTCGAGGTGGACAGCAGGTCGCATCGTCGAGGTGGAGACACGCAGTCCAGCGCACTGCGCCCGTGTATATCTTTGTATTCAGCGTTCTTTATACAGCAGATCTTCAGTGTACACTGTCTCTTTCTCTCCCTTCTCTCTCTGCGTTCTCTCTCTCTCAGTCCTACGCTTCCGCACCGCTGCACTCTGACATGGTATCAGAGCAGTGTTTGAGGGCTGACTGAGCGCAGAATCAACCTGAAGTGGAGTTTCCATCGCGACACAAATTTGCGTTTTTTGCGTTTAAGGGCAGACAGGAGGGCTGCGCCTTGGAACAAGGCTGAAACGAGTGTGGGCGCACAGGAAAGGAGTACAGGTGGTGGATTTGCTGCTGTTTACTGCTGTTTGTCGCGGAGAAAGTTTGAGTTTTCAACCTAAAAGTGCAGGTTTTGCTTTTTTCATCGCCTCCGGCGGGTGAAGGAGCTTCGGGACGCTGAAGAGCCTTAGCAGGCTGAGTCTACTCAGTCAGAGGGGGCTGCTTTTGCGTTTGAGAAGGCATTGCAGGTGAAGATGTCTACAGAGATGGACCTGGAGTTCCAGGCGATTATGTACCGGAAGGTGCCTGTCCTACCGGCTCTTCCTACAGATCAGAAGCTCGACGGCGACAACTACCGCATTTGGCGCGTTATGATGTTGGCCATTCTGGAGTCCTATGATTTGGCGGAGTTGGTACAGGAAGATATTGACCGGCCTTCGGTAAGAGATGAGTCCAAACTCTCTTCCGATGCTCGTGCGGAGTTGGCCAGGGCCCAGTCTCATTGGGACAAACTGAATGCCAGGATTCGATCCTTTCTCTTTCTATCATGCACTACAGCCGTGATCGCTCACATCGAGCACCTGATGGTGGCTCGTGAGATATGGCTGGAGCTTGATCAAATGTACAATCGGATGACCCTGATGAAGAGGGTTTCTTTGGAGGTACAGATGCGGACCTTGTCCGTCAATAAGTCTTCTTCGCTAAGGGAACACATTAACAAGCTAAGGCAGCTACAGATGCAGGTTCAGAATGCGGGGAAGCCGATCTCCTCCGAAGACATGGCGATCACACTATTGTCCCAGTTGCCGCCACGATTCGGTACATTTTACTCTGCCCTTATTGCTTCGGGGCGAGAGTCTACTCTTCGGTGGGAGGAGTTGGTTCCTATGGTCTTGGACCAAGAGGAACAGTTAAAGGGACAGAATGCTTCCAAGACCGAGGCGTTGACAGGTCAAGCCTCTCAGAAGCAGGGGAAGGACCAAAAGAAGAAGAAGGGGGATAACAAGTCCAAGAAGGACAAGGAGAAGGACAAGGACAAAGATTCCACATGCCATATTTGTGGAAAGACTGGCCACTGGAAGAAGGATTGCCCTGACAAAGACTCGAAGGACACCAAGAAGAAGGACACCAAGGATTCTGGAGCGGTGGCTGCACCCTCATCAGCTGCATTTCTACATTTAGTTGTCATTGAGGACGCTTCACCGAATGCTTTTGATGCTGCGATGGCAGCTTCCCAATCTCGAGAGTGGATTATTGATAGTGGTGCCTCACGGCACATGACTCCTTCATCGGATGGTGTTGCCCAGCTGCGACCTTCGCGTGGGCAGGTTCTCATTGGAGACAGCTCTTCAGTTTCTATTGTAGGTCGGGGTAAGATGCAGCTTATTCCGGATGGACGAGGTGGCACCCATACCTCAGAGGTTTTGCATGTACCAGGATTGGGGTACCATCTCCTTTCAGTCCATAAGATTTGTTCCCTTGGTCTTCTGGTGGAGTTTGACAGTTCTACAGTGCGAGTCCTTGATCGTGAATCGAGGAAGGTTCTATCATCTGGATATGAGGAGAACGGCATTTACAAACTGAAGTCTTCCACTGCCCTCTCTACTCTTCTTCTTACCTCACAGTCACAGTCTGAATTATGGCATGCTAGGTATGGTCACCTGAACTATGACTATCTTCGGAAGGCGTCACGGGGACAGCTTGTTCGAGGGTTGCCGGATATAGTGGTGAGCCAGCAGCCATGTGTCTCCTGCATACGGGGGAAGCAGCATAGAGATGCCATTCCCCATACCGCTTCGCGGCGGTCTACTTCACCGATGGAGTTAGTATCTACGGATCTATGTGGCCCTATGAGGAATGAGTCCCTGCGTGGGAGCTCGTACTTCATGCTGATCGTGGATGACTATAGCAGGATGACATGGGCCTACTTTTTGGCACTAAAATCAGAAGCTTTCTCGCACTTCAAGGATTGGCTTCTCTTTGAGGAGAACCGATCAGGCCGGAAGTTGAAGACCTTGCGATCCGACAAGGGAGGTGAATTTGTCTCTAATGAATTTGCTCGGTTTTGTGCAGATAGAGGAATTCACCAGGAGTTTGCCAATACGAATACTCCACAAGAAAATGGTATTCTCGAACGGAAGAACCGCAGTGTGATCGAGATGGCGCGCACCATGATGGAGCACCGACAGACCCCCCAGGTTCTGTGGGCCGAGGCTGTGGCTACTGCAGTCCACATTCTTAACCGATCTCCTACTTCGGCCGTGGAAGGGATGACTCCATTTGAGGCGTATTTTGGGTCGAAGCCAGATGTTTCTTACTTTCGGGTCTTTGGGTGTGATGCCTATGTTCACATCCCCAAAGCTCACCGTGACAAATTCGAAGCGGCTTCCCGCAAACAGGTATTTGTTGGCTACAGCTCCCAGTCCCAAGGCTACCGACTGTATGATCCCGTCAAACGGGATGTATATACTAGCCGTGATGTGCGGTTTGTGGAGGTTCCGGCTTCTTCAACGGGTGAGGAGCATCCCGTTCTTGGAGATCCAGGGGAGAGTTTGGCTCCTTCTACAGTTCCACTGGAGCCTGTGCCGTTTGATTATGATTCTGTTTCTGACACAGAGTCTACAGTTCCACCGGATCCTTCTGAGGAGTTACCACCGGTGGACATTCTAGAGTCTTCTACTGATGGAGAACGACGAGGGGAGGTTCGGCCTCCTCCTCGCTGGGCCCGTGACACACTCCGTGATTCAGGGATCGAGGGGGTTCCTGAGGAGTGGGGACCGCAGGATGGTCCGCGGCGGTCACGGAGGCACCAGGCGCATTCTTCGGAGCTTGTGTGCTCCAATTATTGTTTGATGTCCCGAGTTATGTAGGATCGAGAGCCCACCTCCGTGAAGGAGGCTTTACAGTCCGCCCCATGGAAGAAAGCTATGGAAGCTGAGTTGGAGGCTATTGAGAGGAATGGCACTTGGTCACTTGTGCCACGCCCCCCGAAGAAGAAGGTGATTGGAGTCAAGTGGGTCTTTAAGACCAAATATCTCAGTGATGGTACTTTGGATAAGCACAAGGCTCGCCTTGTTGCTAAGGGTTTTGCCCAGTGCCCAGGGATTGACTGTCATGACACCTTTGCCCCTACAGCTCGTATGGCAACCATTAGAGCTGTTCTTGCTTTGGCTGGCCATAGGAGATGGCCTGTTTATCAGCTGGATGTGAAGTCGGCCTTCCTGAATGGTGATTTGAAGGAGGAGATCTACGTTGAGCAGCCTCCTGGCTTTGGTTCTTCAGATGGGAAAGTCTACAAGTTGAAGAAGGCCCTGTATGGTCTCAAGCAGGCCCCGCGAGCTTGGAACGAGAAGATTGATTCGTTCCTCCAGACTCAGTTGGGATATCGGCGGTCCAAGGCCGATCCGCAGCTGTATGTTCACACTTCCGAGGATGGTTGTGTGCTGTTTGTATTATATGTTGATGATTTGATTGTCACAGGTGATGATGCACAGCAGGTCCAGGAGACAAAGTCAGCCTTACATCGGACGTTCGAGATGACGGATTTGGGGCTACTCCATTTCTTTTTAGGACATGAGATTTTTCAGTCTCAGAGGGGGATCTTTCTCTCCCAACAGAGATATGTTCAGGAGCTCTTGGTGTCTTTTGAGATGGAAGATTGTCGGGCCCTCTCTACTCCTATGGATCCGAACTGGAAGGCCACTTCCCACTCAGCTTCTCCTTTGGCGGATGCTTCCCGCTATCGACAGTTGATAGGGTCTTTGATTTGGCTTCTCAACACCAGGGTTGATCTATGTTTTGCTGTTGGGCTCTTGGCAGGGTTCATGAGTGAACCTAAGACGGTGCATTGGCAGGCTGCTCAGAGGATACTTCGGTATCTGGGGGGGACGTCTGATTTGGGGATTCATTACCCCGCAGGGACAGATGGGTCAGATCTTGTACTTGCAGGTTGGAGCGACTCGGATTGGGCCGGTGACGTGGACCACAGGCGGTCTACAACAGGTTACTGCTTTACTTTGGGTGCAGGAGTTATTTCATGGAGTAGCAAGAAGCAGCCCACGGTAGCCCTTTCGTCTACTGAGGCGGAATATCGGGCCGCATCTTCCACCACATGCGAGGTTGTGTGGCTTCGGAGATTGTTGGAGGAGCTTGGGTGCCCCCAGACTCGTCCTACATTGCTGCGATGTGACAATGAGAGTTGCATTGCCTTGGCGAGGAATCCTGTTTTTCATGCCCGGACGAAGCACATTGAGATCCAGTACCACTTCATCCGAGAAAAGCTTTTGGATGAGACCATCACTGTGGAGTATTGCAAGACGGAGGATAATCTTGCGGATTTGTTTACGAAGGCGCTTCCTCAGGCTCTACTTCGGCAACATTCCAGATCCCTCAGGCTTCTGCCCTGCCCAGGCTCTGAGAGGGGGTGTTAGAGAGATCATAGCCAGGGCTGCACAGTCGGACTGTGCAGTCGGACTGCCACGTGGCAGTCCGACTGCCTGCAGCCCAGTCGGCTGCATTTAATGCAGCCGACCTGTCCTATTCTTTGGGCAGATTTCGGCTATTTATACCTGAGGTCTCCAGCAGTCTTCCTATTCATTCTCTGTCGCAGATTACAGACCGGTGCCGTGCAGATCTCTGTCTCTGTTCGCAGATTTCAGACAGCAGACAGTGCAGACTGCAGCAGACTTCGAGGTGGACAGCAGGTCGCATCGTCGAGGTGGAGACACGCAGTCCAGCGCACTGCGCCCGTGTATATCTTTGTATTCAGCGTTCTTTATACAGCAGATCTTCAGTGTACACTGTCTCTTTCTCTCCCTTCTCTCTCTGCGTTCTCTCTCTCTCAGTCCTACGCTTCCGCACCGCTGCACTCTGACACATACAACTTCATTGAGGCTTGTTTAGCAAGTAAAAAATCCAAATATAATAGGCAAAAGACTCGAGGACTATTGCAATCTTTTTGGTGCCTAATGCATCATGGGTGGATTTTATCTCAAGTATTCCAAGAACACCTTAAGGTCATGATATGATTTGGGTTGTTATTGATAGATTCAACAAGCAATCACATTTTATTCCATGTCATAAAGCATTGAAATTTTTATAAGGTGCAAAACTTTTTAATTCAACATACCTTTAGATAACATGTATGCCTTCTAAAATAATCTTATTAGAGATACCAAATACACAAGTGACTTTTGGTATGCTTTACTTAAGAACTTGGAAAACACTTTAAAGTTTTCATGATCTTTTCATTCTCAAATTGATAGCCAAATGGAGGTGAGGAATATGATAGAAGCAGGTTAAAACAAGGTTCCAATGAAAATTCATCTTTTCCAAAGCGCTCTAGTTTTCAAGGCTTGACAAAATAAGTGAAATATTTTATTGATTTGAGATTCTTGCCCATTAGAAAATACACAATGCTTTCTATATAGGTTTGCTTAAGCCTTACATAAGACAAGAACCGGAGGAACCCATCACTAGAGATCTCCTAGAAGTTGAAGAAACAAAATTTTGAGAGTGCGCAATGGAAGGAAAACATGAACATAGGGAGGAAAGAGAAGAGAGAAACTGCAAGAGAGAAGAGAATGAAGTGATAACTTTGCATTGAATCTCATGGGTTCCTCCTTTACTTACATTGTTTAGCTCGCATGCCTTTCACTCGTTCCCATAATTCCATAATCTGCTCTTCTTTTTTGATCATTCTTACTTCCTGGCTGCCATCTTTCCTTGTAGTTTCCTTAGTTCCTATAATAAATACGACTCCCATGCTGATGGTTTACCAATAGGGGGATGGACTCAGGGTGACTGGTTACTGACAGCGGTGGCAAAAGACTTCTTGTCCATATTATTGCTGCTGAACTTAAGAGGGGAGACCGGTAAATCATGCCCCCAAGGTTGTCCCCTCTCCCCCCTTAGTAGGGTTTTACAAAGCACAAGGCAGTCGAAGGCTATTCGAGTGAGGCCGGACAGGTCAGTTCAGATGAGGGTGAAGACAAGGATGGGGTAGGTTAGGTTAGGGCGGGGTAGGGTAGGTTGGGGAGAGAGAGAGAGAGAGAGAGAGAGAGAGAGAGAGAGAGAGAGTCTTTTTACGAAAAAAAAAAGAGAGAGAGAGAGTCTTACCTTAGTAGATGCAATGTTTACTAATGATAGAATACATGTTTGAAGCCAAAATAGCAATATCATTAGAGTAAATAAGATGAATCAGCATCTTTGCCATGTGATTGAGTGCGTCCTTTGCTATCATATTTGCCTTTCTACTGTGATCTACCCATGTATGCAAAGCACTGGAAGACTTACTGGATGCATTGTTCTGCTGATTCATTTCTTCCAAGAGTAGAGCACTCTCTACATCAGCATACAAAAGGATTACATTAGAATTGCTCATAGCAGTCCTGAATGTATCCCAACTGTCTGGTAGAGTGCAAAGCAAGAAAGTAGCCTTAAATTCCTCATCAATCATGAACTTCAAGGCAACCAGCTGGCTGAAAACGGAGTTAAACTCACTCAAGTGAGTAGATATTGCTGTACCCTCTTTCATACACAAATCCATAAGCTTTTTCAGCCAATACACTTTGCTTGCAGCACTCTTCTGTGCATACAGTTCTTCTAGTCTAGTCCATATAGCATATGCAGAATCCAAACCTTCAATGTTGAACAGTAAGGCATCAGAAATCGATAGCTCTATAGTTGAGCGTGCAAGCTCATTTAACTCATCCCAATCATCCTGTTCCATATCTGCGGGCTTTGCCCCTTGTGTCTTGATCGGCTTTGCTTGCTTCTTTTGTAGTAGGATATTGTAGCACTGTTTTTTCCAAACTGCAAAGTTATGTGCTCCTTCAAGCTTGTTTGTGTGCATCAGATTACTGCTGTCATTGCTGCCAGCCATGATTCTCAGCCCAAATGTGACAAAAAAAAAACAGCAAATGCAGGCCCAAAACTGTCACCCAAGTGACCAAGGTACAAAAAAGTACCAACCAGCAATAAATAACCACATAGAAGCACAGATTTCAGATCTGTAATTAAATTTTCAGAAGCACCAAACCATGTGCTACAACATTCCACAACTGATTACAGCTGTTCCAAGGGCATATACATCTCATTACATGAGAAATTCCAAATTTTAGTTAAAATTTCTGTTGTACATGTACCCACGGGCATAAAATTTGACACGAACGGTCAAAAGCCCTAAAATTTCTGTGCTCAAAGCATCAACTACACATCTGCATTTTCTCTGTCATGCATATGACAGGTCAATTTTGCCAAAATAGAGCAATTTCAGCAAACCCCCAAATTTTACCAAGTGTTGATGTCCAAATTGCGTGGAATTCAATCTGCATGTACATAAACTGACCAAATGTTGCATAGATTTTGCCCAAACTGCAAAAGCCCCAAATTGCATGGGGTCCAATGTGCATCAATGTGGAGAAATTGGGTAAATTTCAGCCCAATTTGTGCATGTACATGAAAAGCCCCAAATGTTGGGGACAAAATGTCACAAAATTTCTGCAATTTCTGAGACAGATATCACTATTGCATCTTGCTCGCACCAAATTTGGACAAATACCCAAATTTTCCAAGTCCTATGTGCACTAATTTCAGTGAAATTAAAAGAATTTCACTAAAATGTGAAAAAGCCCCAAAATTCCCGGGCAAATCTTCACCGACTTTGCAATTTCTGAGTCAGATTGTCCAATTCTGCGTTAAGATCCCCAAATTTGGGAAAAGCCCCAAATTTCTGGCTCAGTTTTGCATAGATCTGAGATTTTGTGCTTGCGCGCGCGAACCTTGGTTAGAGGGGGGAATTTCAAAAGATTTTGAAGAAGAAAAATTTGATGATGGGTCGTGTATCGTGAGCCTCGCTGCCGGTTCCAGTCCGTCACGTGCTTGCCGTTGCGCGCCGTCAATGCCTGCCGGTCCCACGCCACTTTTTTGTCAGCACAGCCGTCATCTGTTACCTCGTCAAGTGCCGGTTGCTGCCCCCGTCACGCGTTGGACCTGCTAGTCTTCTACTCGTCAGGCGCCGGCTGCTGCCCCCGACTGCTGCTGGCGCCGTTAGTCCTCTACACGGCTGCCTGTTGGTCTTCTGCATGACCTATGCTACACATGTCGTTTTCACTTGACCCACTCTGCTCACTTGTCAAGTGAACTTTTGTCAGTCTTGAGACTTGACACTCCTTGGAAACGCGAACCTTGTAACCACCGCTCTGATACCATTTTATAGTGATGGGTCAAGCACGAAGATCGAGACAGTAGGTGTTTGTCAAGCGCAGAGAGACAGTGAGAGTGAGAGAGAGCAGAGCAGAGAGTGTGCACGTTTGTAGGTACAATGACGAGTGTGTACCTTTAGGTTTTTAGATAGATATATATGTGTAAGTACAAGTGCTAAGGGTGTGTTCACACCCAAGCACTTTTAAAGGCACGAGGGCCTTTATTCCCAACAAAAGACTCAGAAAAACAGCTGTTGTACTCATGCAAGTATGCGGGCCGGTATTTATGCAGCTCAAGATGCTTACGCATTAGTCTTAGTACCACTTATTTCTTTGTCAACAACCACACACGCTAAAATATGATTTTTCATTACTGAAGAAATAGCAAAAGCTGATATGACATGGATACACTTATCTTGATGTCGAAGCATAGTTTGTTTCCTTGTCTATTTTATATGAAATATGGCTCTGGTATCATGGGTAGAACCATGGTACATTATCTTGAAAAAGCATGTCATGGAGAGCCTTTCGATAGAGCATAAAGATAATGTATGTATACACTATCAAAATCTCAAAAGTGCCATTTGACTTTGATAATAATAGACCTTTAATAGAAATTATTTAGAGGAAATAAAGGTTTACATCTTATGATATATATTTAATGCTACCCCTTTCTTTTTCTTAAAAAAAAAAAAACAATAGTGAGAATAGCTAGCTACCTTGCCATGGTTTTACCCCATGGTATTTCATGTCTGTCATTGAGTGGGTTGCATTGCCACATTGATTCATTACTTTTGTTCTGAGTTCTTGGTGGGTTTTGGCATTGATAGGTATCGAACAAACTACTTTATTCTTGTTATTCTTCATCTACTTATTGGTGAGTTTTTTGGCACGTCTATTATATGAAGGCTATTTGAGTGGTACATTCAATCTTATTTTTCTGCTGTTATTTACTTGTTCATTTATTTATATGCTTCAACTTAGTTTGCAGCAACTGCTTTTGTACGAAGTCCAATGGCTATGGTGGCAGTAATGATGGCTACTATTGCAACTGCTGGCTGGAATGACAGGTGCTTGGTTTCTCATTGAAGCTTGAGTAACAGATTTCATCTGTTGGGAACAGTAGTGCATCCATATATTTGTATAACCTGCTATGGTTTTCAAGCTTCAAATTTACAAGCACACCTCACATGCCTTGTAAATCATAAGGAACACATCAATAGTCTCGAGTACCAAAACACATGCTTGATTTTCATGTGCTAAGAAGTCTTTGTGCAGCTTTGCAACATTTTTGAGTGAGAGGATTACAAGGGCTACAAGGCAGGTGTACCCTCCTCTTGCTGCAAAAATGCGTCCTCCTCACATGTAAGTTAAATATGCTTTTCTGAATTGGCTCAATTTGTTGTAAGCTTAATGGTCAAAAATCGGGAATTAATTTATTTAAAATCATTACAGATCAACTGGGAGAGGAGGTCCATCTAAAGGAGCTATTCACATATGTGGAAAGAATCGCTGGATGGTGTCGATAGGGTTGACTTCAGGTTAGGGAAACGGTCTACTTAGAGATATAGTCAGATTCATGTGATGCCAACTACTCTACACTTGGAATAATGTTTCGTTTTTTGGTTATGCACTGGGGTTCAAAACTGTATTGACATAAAAGACAGGCCTAGCAAGAGTCTAATCTTGTTTAATTGGTTGGTTGGTTTCTTTTTGTGTTAGTGAGCGTTCTTGTATGGTTCCTTTCATCAACGATGAAAGTCATACTTGGTGCTTTCATAATCAGCATCATGTGTAAGCCACTTAGCTTATTGGCATTTGCTGTAATTATGTGCTTTCTTTGTTTTCAAGTGTGCACTCTTTGTGCTATTGTTGAAGCAATGCACGTCATCCATTTTTTAAGCTGTGGGGTGCTGTTTTGGCAGTTACATTAATACACGCAAGCTTCCGAACCCCAAATTTGAAAGCAAGGTTGAATACATTCCGTGAGGAGTTCCGTGCAGTTTGGCGTAGCTATGCTGATCCGTAGTAGTAGCTTCTCTCAACCTGGAGAACCACTTGCTCTCAGTGCTTAATGTACATTTGCTAGTGGCTCGTCAGAGACCTGCACTCAATTGTGCAGAGGCAAACAGGGAGCTTGAATTACAAGGCCGTGTCCACAATAATACAATCACTAAGTGTGTTCTAAGATTACGAGCAAATAAGGTTACAAATTTCAAGATACATAACTCTTGTACAAATATTTTGTTAGAAGTTCATACAAGAGAAAAATGTATAGAAGCATGAGGCTCTGATATTGATAGTTTATTAGTAGTTTCTTTGTTCTAGGCCTGTTCAAATCAGAAGTGCTTAGACCTATCAAAATAGTGTTGACAAGTTGGGAATATAAGTTGAGGAAAATTTTTTAACCTCTTGTACTCCTAATTTGATTCCATTAATCTTAAAAGTTACTGTTTTGAATATGGCACGAAGGAGTGTGCACTTAAAGTAGGTAAACTTCTCAAGCTAGTGGTGGATATTTGTAGTAATGTGTGAGAGTGCATTCCTTTTTCAAGTTTGTTCATCCCATTGCATCTCGCCTTGCAGATTCCTCAATGTAAAAACAGGTCACTGAAAACCAGCACTTAATGGAGTGAAATTCCTGAAGTGGTCTGCAAATTGCAGTACATCATGTGCATGCACTCTCACACCATGAGTGGATACACATGCTTATTTGGTATTTGTAAACCACTCTAACTTAGGGATGACAAATATCAGTGACTTAATTGTTATAATATATCAAATCTTTTTACAGCCTATAGATATCTAAGTGAACTATACATACTTCTAATCTGTATATCTATGTCCTGGAAATGTTATTACATACTACTTCAAATGTCACAACATCGAGACTGTTGAAGGACAAAGCATAACTTAGCGTGCCCTAGTCTACAACATCCAGCTTCCTATGAAACTGTGCAAAATTGTCCTTGGTAGCACTAAACTGGTAATTGCAAGGACCTCATCGCATGAGTAACGGTTCTAGATGGAGATGAGCTAATGCATGCTGAAGTGAAGGAAAGGCCAAATGGAGTCACAACGATAAGAGTAGGCACAAAAAGGTAAATTGGGTGGTTTATTAAGGAAGCAAATTTATTGTAATGGAATGGTGGAGTTTCATTGTTTTAGTTTGGGCCTTTATGGTGAAGGGACTGATCTTATGGTACTTCAGAAAGTAGTAATAAATCTTGGGTGGATTTGAGTATGTGGTTGGATTCATAAGAGGAAGTTGAATCGACTTATTTTGTAGTGAAGTGTAACATGCAATTGGAGGGGTAGTAGTGTTGGACATTTTAACAAATTTCATAGTCAGATGTAGGCAATTTTTTAGGAAGAGACCTATTTTTAAAATGGGATATCAAGGGCTGATGTGTGATTCCACCTTTGTATTTGGCCCCTTTAGGTGCACCCAAAGTGGGTTCTGGCATGCAATACTTCCACTTGAGGTTCTATGATTCTTTAGCCTATCGATCAATTATTTTTTGCTCCCAAAAAATGCTACTATGCTAGAAGAGCTTATTGCAATCTATTAGGAGTGCTTGTTGGCACAATGAATTGCACTAGAGAAGTTCTAGATTTGTTTATGCATGTGGACATGTAGATTCTCCCTTTTGTACCTTGATAGTATCATACCCCCATACTTTCATTAAGGTTTCAATACCTCACACAAAAAAAACTTGTGCTTATGGGTTTTTGTGCACATTCCAAAAGCCTCATTTCTAGCTCGTGATCACATACAATGATTATATATTTAGTATAAGTCCCTTGAGAAGGATTCAAGTTGCAAAGGGTTATTGTCTTTTAGAAGAAAAAAATAATTCACAAGTGTAATAAAAGTAATATTTACATCAATGGCAAATGGTTATGGTTAATTACATGGTTATTAGCCTAACATGAGATTACCAAAGCTTGGTTGGTCTCGTTAAGATAGGTGGCTTGCTCATTCTTGGATCAATAAATCTCAATTGTTCTTAAATTTGTATGCAAAAGGAACTTGTTATGGGTTTTACATTTGGGATTGGGAAACTAATTCCTTTTTGTCATTGGATTGAAGTGTTGGTTGCTTTGGTCTCAATCAATAGGTAATCGATTAAATGCAATTGGTGCTCTCTAAGCTCAATTGGAATTAGCCTCAATTAACATGAAATTGATTGGATCTCTCTCTCAAGTTATTGGACATTGATTGGATTCAATATGTGTTCTCTAAGCTTAAGGAGCAATGCTCCACATACAACGTCATCATTGATCAAGGTTTCCTAAAATATTGGGTGAATAGAGAAGGCAAACCTTTCCCAACTAGGTTTGATCTTGAAGAGCTAGATGCATGTTGGATACTTAAAATTGCTTAAAGTTGGGAAGGAGGAGGAACCATAGGATAATGGAGAACTTGGAAGAAAAGGCTAAAAAAATCACGGAGAGCAACCTCATCCAATAGGATAATGATTTGCTATAGAGGATTTTTGTTAAAAATCTCTGCGCTAGAGATATATATGCAAGATCAAGAAGATTTCTCCTGTGTGTATATAAGTTGAGTGGTGAAAGCATCAAGTACTTGCTTTGGGAGTGCGGTGATGTTAAAGGCTTGTAGAGGCTTATAAAAAAGGAGATGGAGACAATTAACTTGCATTTTACTATGAGTGGAAACAAATGATTTGAGGGATGAGGGAAATTTGAATGAGCAATTTGAGAAGCTATGACTTGTGCTTAGAGGACTCATTGCTGGCATTTGATAGAGCTACAAGCTCTAGGGGAATAATGCCAATTTCATCTTCGATATTTTCCATGAAGCGTATCATCTTCATAGGAAGATGGTGAAAACAAATCCCTCCACTGAGACTATTAAGAGGCTATTGAGAGCAAAACTGGGGACATAATGTTGAGCTTTTTGTTGTGCCTTCCCAGCAAATGGGCAATGTGGATAATATTGGAAACATAATCTAATCTATTATTCGCACTTTAAAAAGAGTATCTCAAGTGTTTAGAGCTATGAAAGGATGATTAGTCATTTAGCTCCTTTCAAACAATGTCCTAGTCAACTCTTTTAAGAGGCTATTGAGAACATTATTTTGAGCTTTACTTTTTGTTGTGCCTTCCCAAAAATGGGTGATGTGAATATTATTTGAAACATAATCTAAATCTATCTTTCACACTTTCTAAGTCATTCTAGTGACTAGAACTATGAAAGGATGATTAGAGTCATTTAGCTCCTTTCAGACAATGTCCTAGTCAACTCTTTTTTAATGGTGTGGGATTTGAAGAAAGTAAGTAGAAGTAGCCTTGTGAGAAGACAATGTCATGTGGAAATTTGAGTTGCAAATCAAGCTCTTTAATGTAAATATGGGTGTTTGAAGCAAGTGCTTTTTGCCTTAACTTGATGTAAATATGCATGTCTAAGGCAAGTGTTTTTTGATTTAACTTCATTGATCTTCTTACATTATGACCATACTTTATGATTAGAGAGAAGTCAATCTCCAATAATTTTCTATTAAATGATGATACCAGAAGCTTTTAATACTCGTAAAGTTAATATGAGGTTGCTTTTTACATATACCATTGTTTTGATATGCTTGCCAACCTTATGATCAAAGTATAAATATGTAACCATTCTACAAGACATGATGTTTGCCCTTTTGGAAGGTTTACTATATAGTCATAATGTAAAATCAAATGTCACTTTCATGTGCACCAATGCTTCTTAATGTGGCAAGACTCTTAGGACTAAATAGTTTGGTAATTGTTAGATAGAATTTAGAAGCTTTGACCTAGTGAAAAATACACCTTTTTTACACCTTTTAGCTATTCGATAACTTACAAAAGCACATGCATACATGTACACATGCACACGGATTCATATATATCATATTTCTTGCATGCATATACACATGCAACATGCATGCATGAACACAAAGCAAGTATTACTATCCAATCCATTCAAACCTAAACCCACAATTTCTATTGGCTTGGCCAAACTAAATAATAGTAACCTTACCTTTTATAATAATAACTTATTATTACGAATAAAGCTAGTTGTGCCCTAATGTAATTTTTGATGAGATGAGTAGTCAAGATTAGTACGCATTTAGTGATAATAGGTTTGATGATGATGGTGATCATATTGGTCATGTATAAACAAAAAAGCATGAATCACACCATGTTAGTGGACCTAAAACATCATTTGGTAGTGGATGTATAGTCAATTCTTGGTCTAGGAGACTAAGAAGCAATCCTACATCTTCATGAGTATCTTCTATTACGATTGGAAATGTGAAAAGGCCAATTACTAAAGGCAAATGGAATAATATAAATTTTAATGATAATGGTGCACCTACTAGTCATTCATTTCTTGACAAAGATTCTAGTGCTTTAGAAAGTTTGGATGACAAGCTTGGTATCCCTATTAAGATATTTGAGTTTGAGGGTTATGTAGGTCACCATTATGCTTACATGATGAAAGCTATTGAGGATGTACAACCCACATGTTTAGAGGAGGTTGTTGTTCATGCACATTAGGATGCATCCACTATGGATGAAGAGATGGTTGCATTAGGGGCCAATAAAGCCTAGGATTTTGTGTCATTTCTTAAGGAAAAAAAATATATTAGTTGTAAGTGGGCCTACAAGGCTAATTTCTAAAGGCTACACTCAAACATATGGCATACATTATGCAAAGACATTTAGTCTTGTTATTAGAATGGAAATTGTTAGATTGTGATTGCTTTGGCAGAAGCTAGAGGTTGGACTTTATGTAAGATGGATATAAAGAATATCTTTGTTTTAAAAAAATAATGAATATATTCTTACATGGTAACTTGCAAGAAGAGGTGTATATGGAGTAACCAACAAGTTATGATGATACATAGTATCCCACTTATGTGCAAATTGAAAAAGGTGCTCCATGGGCCAAAATAAGCACCTAGAATATGGTCAAACAAGATTAGGGGTTGTCTTATCCAACATTGGTTTTTATGTTTCAGATGTAGATCACTCTCACTTTATGTGAGAAAGGATACTATGATCATCATAATCATCTATGTGGATGGTAGGATTATTACAAGTGACAACTAGAGTGACATTGCTAATGCCAAGGTCCCTTTGAAGTTGAATTTTGAGATGAAAGACGGTTGAGGTGTGCGCTGATGATATTTTGCTGTCCTAGAGATATTATGGCTTGGATTTGTTATTGAAGTATGGTATGATAGCACATAAGCATATTTTAGTGCTGTTTGAGTAGAATGTAAAGTGATTGATAATATTGGAGGTGAGGTAGGAGACCTTAATATGTCCAAGTGAATAATAGGGAGTGTGATTTATGTGACTAACATAAGGCCAAACTTGATTTATGTCTTTGGTCTTGTGAGTCAGTTGATGTAGACACCTAAAAAACCTCATTCGGATGTAATACATATACTTAGAGGTATGTAAAGTCCACTTTGCAATATGACATTTTTTATGAGGTTAGTAAGGATATATAAGTAGTTGGGTACATAGATGTAGATTGGGTTGGTAGCATATCACATAGGAGGTCTATTAGTGGCTTTATGTTTTCACTTGAGAGCATAGCAATTACTTGTAGCATCAAGAAGCAACCTATGGTTGCTTTATCTAATACAAAAGCTAAGTACGGAGCTGCTGGTATGGTAGTATGTGAGGTGGTATGGTTGTAAAAGCTATAGGTTGTTTTGGATGTTCAAATAGATGGTTGAATTTTCATTTATTATGACAACATGAGTAGCATAAAATTGTCTAGGAACCCTATATTGCATGCCAATACAAAATATATTGATGTACATTACAAAATATATTGATGTACATTACAATTTTGTGAGATAGAAGGTAGTTATAAGCAAGATTGACTTGGTGTATGCTAGCACACAAAACTAGGTAACTAACATGTTTATGAAGGCCTTAGGTGAAGAGAAGCTTCAAAGATTTCAAATCTTACATGGTGTTGCAAAGATGCAGTTGAGCTTTAGAGGGGAGTGTTGAGATGCCAAGCTCAACACATGCACACATTTTTAATGATGGATCATCTAACTAAATAGGTCCAAATTTTTGCACTTAGCACATCGATTGGTCATCAAAACCCTCACATAGCCATTGACTCATCATTTATTATATTTAGTTAGTTAAATGTACTTATAATTTGCATATATATTTAGTCAGTTACACATTGGTTGACTTAGTAGGTCACTTTTCTTTATGGTGTATGTTATCTACACTTAGTGTACATAGTAGTATGCAATGAAGAAAGGAAAAAGATCAATAAGAAAATCTTGTGGCCTCTGTCTCTCTTGTTGTGTTTTGAGTGAGCCTTCCTTGGATCTATTGTGTGTGTATTTGGTGTACTAGTTTAAGCAAGTTTGCCCACCACACAAGTTTTGTTAGGATATACTTCACCACTTGGTTGATTGGCCAAAACATGGTGTTACAATTTGATGTCCAATTCCCTCATTGGAAAAGAAAAGGTTAAGGGTAATGTTTTGATGTTTATCTTAATACACTTTCCAATCACATAAAAAATGTGGCTAAGGTTTTGGCATCTAACATTATCTATAAATTTTTTAATGACGAGGAGTGCTTCATTATCTAAAAGGATCCTTCCAAAATAGATTTGGAGCCTAGCATTATCAACAATGAAAAAGTAGACGTGAATGAGTGTGTTTTTGTCACACAAAAAGTACCCACCCAAGAAATGGAGATTGGTGCTTTGGAAGAAAACATACATGGGCTAGAAAAGACAGGGAATTATAGGGTGATGGGAACTGCCCACAAAAATGGATTTAATTAATGCACCAACATGAAGGATTTTTAAATAAAAGGGATCACATTTATTATAATATGAACAAGAACCACCATTATATGAAATGTCTCGTAGTTTACAAAATTTTGGATTTTCTTTTGCAAAATTGAAATAACTCTAGTTCTCTACTAGCATTGGGTATAGAAAACTCAACTAGTATTTGATTACTCCATGAAAAACCACCGATAGTCAACTTCTAGTACTCTAGTAGCATTGGACATAGATAAGTCAACTATGATTTGAATACTTCATGCAATCATTGACTATAGACAAGTGTAGTTCCAAATTTTGTATTTGATTCTAGTTGATTTGCACAAATAGAGAACACTACATCCATTTACATTCTTTGTGATCAAGCCATCATATATTAGTTGACTTATAAATGTTTTTCCTCAATCTTCTTCTTCTTTTATTAGCTCATGGATGGGAAGAATGAGTGCCTTGCATGGAGTATATGTGGCTCCAAAGATCTCTTTAGGACTGGTCCCTCTTTCAAAATCTTTCAACTTGTCCAATGTAGGTTAATAAAGGCCTATAAGAGAGAATGGGACCAACCACAATGGGCCAAAAAGCACTATGCAAGGGTATGATTAATTTTCAAAATTACAAACTCATCTACTTCATTATTTTTAAATTGGTGTTTGGCTTTGCTTTAGCACAACCTTAGCCTTTCTCAACATAGAAATCCCTTTTCTATCACAAAATGCTTAAATTTGTGTTGGCTTTTAGTTTATTGGTACAAGCTTGCCATTACTCAACATAGAAACATCGTTACCCAAACCATGTGCAAAAATTCTTAAGTGTCTCTTTTGAGGAAAATTGCTCTCTATTCCACCTTGACCACCTACATGATACTATTTACAAGTAGAATATTCAAACCCATTGAATAGATTAGGGTTAAGTTTTTGTACGATTTTGCAATTTGGCATGATACCGTCATCATATATTTCTAAGCTCCTGCTTGCATATGGTAGATGTATTCTCAAATGATGCATTTTTTGATGTTTGATATGATCTTCCTATGAAGGATATATCTCCTTGTGTGCACGACCATGCTTTACTCCCAATGAAACACATACCTTCTCTCTTTCTTTGACACTATATTGTTTGACCCTACAAAGTGAACAATATGAACATCAATCCAATTTTCTTGCATCTCATTTGCCATGAACCCTTAAGGCTCAAGCTTCCCAAAACCTCTCTTTTTCACCACATTGTTGATCATCCTCCAAAATGTGATGTGAGCAAAGTTGTCCCTCCACTTGGAACTCACACGTTTCTATTGCAAGAGGTCTTCAATATAGGGATCATAAGCATGAGTAGACATTGGACACCCTAGAACTGTGTTTGAACTGAATCCCCATGTGTTGTAGGTTCCCAACAAGTCTCACTCTATTTTCACTAAGTCTAGTCCATTGCATGGGCCCTTTATTGACATTTTGAAACCATGAAGCTGGTCTATAGTGTCTAATTGTCCTAAGAATAGTACAACGTGGATGAAAGGATACCTATATCTTTTTTAAAGGTCCAACATAGTCTCCAAACCATTGGTGGTAATGCTTTATGCCCGCTTGGCAAAGTCTAGATACTTCTCTATTCTCTTATTGTTGGACAATGGTGTGGCATATTCCCAAAATTTTGCTAACTCCCCTTCTTTGATCTCAATACCATTTACACCAATCTCCCCTATTAGCATCTCAAAATCATCTCAAAAGTTCATACGTAGTTCAAAGATGATTTTAAATAAGGATCTATTGTGTAAGACTGAGATCCACTAGACAAGAGGGTGATGCTTAACGATGATTCCTATAGGTGAATGAATACTTCCTTGATGTTCACATGTAGACCATTCACTAGGTTTGATATCAATGCTATAGCCATTCACCATACAATAGACAAATATTAACCAAAGTCTAAAGAGACACACAATTCGATAAGAGAAAAGATAGAAACAAGAGTACAACATAATATTGGGTACAATTTGTCCCCATACATGGTGAGTATATTCCCCATGTCTGTATTTATAGATTTTCATTATCCTTTTGTGCTCAAAATTACATTGAAAAGCTATCATTTTTTGGGCTATTGTGCTTTCTTTGCATTAACAACATGCTTGTTGGCTTATTATTTTCCAAATCCTAACTAAGTAACCTATTTTAAAGTTTACAAGAAAGTATTGTCTATCCCTTTAGGCCTTATACAAAGGTCAATGACCAAATAAATAAATTATATGTGTGTCTATACAATAAGTTTGTACCAGAGAGTACCCACATATATAATAATTTTTCACCAATGAAGTACCCAAAAATAATTAATCTTTATGCATTAAAATATGCTCCACTAAAAGGAATTAAAATGCACACCTTTGTTTAATAAATTTTCTTACCAATATAGAAAGCACATTAGTTCCCTTCCATCTATTAACTAAGCATAATGCAACCAATGCTACATGTGATATGTCACACAAAAAATTACAAATCATGTAGCAAATATATATGAAAAAATATAAAAATAAATAAATAAAAATGATTTGATTTTCATAACAATTAACATAACAAGCCCTTACCTCTCACATACTTTTCACTTCTTAAAATAAAGAGCACAAAACAAATAAAAGAAAAAAACAAATTTCTTTAACTCTTAAAAAATTGATACAAAGATGGCTTTGTCCACTTGTGTACTTCTACTATGAAGCTTAGATGGAGATCTAGATAGATGACAAGTGAAGAGATTAAGGACTGTTGGAAGAACTTTGACTAGGCGAGAGATAGATAATAATGGCTTTGAAGGGGTGTCTCTTTTATAGCCCACGCAAGTGATCAGGTTGGTATGTTTAACCTACCATATTATGAACCTTCACTAGTTGATCGGAGAATATTCTAAGAAATATTCCCTTTATCTAAGAACTGTGAATAGGTGAGAGAGAGATAATAATGGCTTCAACTATGATATTGGGAGAAGAGTTTCCTCTTCCATAGCCTTTACTTTTTCTATATTTCTCACCCTCTTGAGAATTTAGTGGAACTTGGAGAACCACTACGAAGTGGGAGAAACATGAAGATCTTTAGCTAGTATCCTAGAGACATATGTAGATTGGAGGAGAGTTCTAGAGTTACACAAAGGCCACCCTTGGATCGACACATAGATCGAAGTCATGCTCAAGGCTTGAGTATGCTTAACTTGTTATCTTTCTTCCTTCTTCTCTTGCTTTGGGCTTTCTTGTTTTCTTTGTCATGGGAGAAAGAGAGCATAGCATAGGTAGAGGAAGTTAATAGTAAAAAAAGTTGTGTGAGAGGTGATAGGGTAGAGAATACATATGGATCTTGTGAAGTAGTAAGGGGGCTCTCACTCAATCTTGGTAATGGAAGTTGACCTTTAAAACTTACTTTCAATGGTTTAAGTGTGTCCTTATTCTTGGTTTCTTTGACTTTTATTACCATTCTAAGGTTTGTATCAAGTGGGGGCTATTGTTATTTTAGATTCACTATTGCGGTTTAGATTTCTTTGTTCTTTTTGGGCACACGCATATCAATAGCCAAGGATTACTCCTTGTGGACTCTTAGCCACAGTAGGCCCTTTGACTTGTAGAGATAACCATTGGTTTTGGAGTGTTTGGAGCTAGTGGTTTGGTTAAAGTTGGTGGTTGGGATTGCTAATGGTAGTTTTGGTTTGGAGTTTGTATTTGAAGTTTTTGATTGAAGAACTTGTAAGAGGGCAATTTTGTCTTGACTCAAGTAGTCAAAGTATGCAATTGATGTAGTAGTACGCTTGTGCATAGAGTAGGCATTTTGACATCCACCTTGGCATAGTACTCCACCACTTATTAGGTGTATTCCTTCTAGTTTCTTTTCTTCTTGATGTTTGTCATTCTTGATCTGCGTGACCTAGCCTCCATTCCTTTCTCCATTTATGTTTCTTTCTCTAGTAGAAGGGTTTTGTTCTCTCGTGATAGATGATATTCTTTGTTTCGGCAAATGATCTTCTTGCTTGGCTTAATTTCCTTAACTAAAAGGTGTGATGATTCTTGCACATGTACTATCAAGTGCATTCTTTTTTGTGATGTACTCCACATTGTAGCTCATATGTAGCTTAAAATTTATGCCCAATAAGACTACCTTTCCAACACCTTCATAGTTATTTAGCACATGGAAAAGTATTGGTAAATTTTTTATCATCTTGCCTTTTCCTAAGAGTGAATGTGGCTTTTCCCCCACATGTATTGATATTACGAAAAAAATAACCCTATGTATGTAATATGTAAAATTGGATAGAGAGTTCATTGTGTGTGCAAACTTGAGAGCTCTTGCTTTCTTCTCCTTCTCTTCTTGCTTCCACCATAGCCAAAGCTTAAGAGAATGAGAGAGAGTACTAAGTAAGAGAAAATTGAAGAGAGTGAGGGAACATAGGTGAAGCTCTCTTTCCATTCTCTTGCTTGCTTTATTATTATTATTCCTCTCATGCACGTCACCTCTTGGAGATCTTGAGGTGGCCCACAAAGAGAGAGAGAGAGAGAGAGAGAGAGAGAGAGAGAGAGAGAGAGAGAGAGAGAGAGAGAGAGAGAGAGAGAGAGAGAGAGAGAGAGAGAGAGAGAGAGAGAGAGAGAGAGAGAGAGAGAGAGAGAGAGAGAGAGAGAGAGAGAGAGAGAGAGAGAGAGAGAGAGAGAGAGAGAGAGAGAGAGAGAGAGAGAGAGAGAGAGAGAGAGAGAGGGAGAGAGACCAAAGGAGAAGCTTCCATGCTTTTTCTTCTCCCATTTATTCTCAACATGGCATTCTTGGAGATGAATGGCTGATTGAATGTAAAAGATGGCTTAAATACTACCAAGAGAGGATCACTTGAATCATGAGGCCAGAGAGATCCTCTTGGAGGATCAAATTACAATGAGAGAGGTAGAATATGGTGAGCTTATCATGAACCTTTCTTTTCTTGCTTGCATTCATAACTAAACTAAAAAATGCATAGACGGTTTAGAGCTTGAGTAAATTGCTTATATGAGAGGTAAATTGTGCAAAAGAGAGTGGAAAATCCTGAAAGAAAAAGAATTTCATCTAATCCCATCATTGTGTTGAGTTTCCATGAGACTTACATTTTGGTTCCATTGTTGAGATGGTGACAAAATCCACTCTTTTGATTTGCTAGGGGTTGGGGGTGGGGGTTTGTAGAGCCATTTTAGTTTGTTAGAATAGGGGCTCACTAAGATGCACATGTTTGTATCAAAATAGAAGGCTTAGCAAGCTACTTGCACTTGTCAAAATAGGGGGTCTTATCTAGCCACACACATTGTTATTTTAGGAATGCCAAATTGAAAGGAAATTATTTGATGGAATAGGAAGGGTAGAGTAGAGAGTGGAGATTAGAGTTATGAAAATGGTAGATTAGATTCCACTCACTTGGAAAAACCAAAAAACCACAAAAAGGGACTCCAAACTAGTGTAGAGCAATGGTATGCACGATCGAAAGAGCTCTATAGTTTATTTTCTTGTAGACAATTTTTGTATGTATCCTATCTATCCCACGGAACGAGAAAGAAATCTATTTGTTTTCATGATAAAACAACATTAGTATTCAATTAATTGTGTTTTTGGCTTTTAAAGCATTGTCTATACATAGTCTTGCTTTATCTTCCATCTTGGTGCTTGATTGGAATTGTATTCATTAACTTGCATAGAAATAGTTCACTCCCTTTGTATGCTACTCTTGAATAGATTTTGATATCATTTTCACTTATTTTGGCAATATTTTCCACTTTCCTTCAAGTTCTCATGGTCCATGGGTACTACACATATATGCATCATATTGTAGATACATTTGAGAGGTAGGAGGCTTGAGGAGCCTCCAAAATTGTTGAAAAATAGAAAAATTTAGTAAAAACTTGTAGACTTGAGATAATGTAGCCCAATATCTTGATTGTATCTATTCACAACATATTGGCTTGGTTGGACATCCTTTAGTTGTCTTGCACCTTATTGTGCTATAGGCACTATTAGCATTATGTTTGCATAATTTTTTCTTGATCTTCTTGATATTTGTGACATTTTTCACAATCTAAGAAAAATGGTTGGTATGATGATGAGTGCAGGGATTCTCGGATGAGTGCAGGGATGCTCGACACACCTAAAGAGAGAGATTGCTTTGGGCACTTGGACACATTGCCAATCATGGATGCTTTTTAGATGCCCTGTGTGGAAGAAGAAGTGGGACTACTTAAATTGAGATATAGATATACTAGCTATTTTTGAGATGGGATGGCAAAAGAGCATGGAGAATGTAACTACATCACTTGATTCTTGGCTCCATTATGGGAGTAGTTGTATAACACATTGGGACAAACATCCATACCACCTTCACAGGCTCGCAAGCAACTATTGTGTTCCTTTGTCACTAGTAAGGGGGTTAGTGAGGTGATCTACAGACTAGAGAACGGGAGGGCATGAGTATGGTCTAGTGGTAGAGTGGTTCATGAGAAGTTCTCACATGCATGTGGCACATTGGTGGCACTCATATTAGCATGTGTGTTCGATAGAACAATATGTGAGGGATTCGCTAAAATAAGGTCAGCCCATGCATAATGCTATAGTCCCATTCTTTAAGAGTGGTGACCCTTTGATCTCCACAATAACATGACTTGGCTAAGATAATGCTATAGTCCCATTCTTTAAGAGTGGTGACTCTTTGATCTCCGCAATAAAAACATGACTTGGCTAAAATATATGGATGTATATTGGAGTATACATGGGTGGATATTGGAGCATGAGCTCAGTGCATGTGTTGAGATGTAGGGTAGGGGAGTAGAGGGGCAAGTTGGTTTTAGATGTGGATACACCAAGCATGTTGTAATTGTGGATTTTCTCTCGAATTGGGTACCCTTCCTTGGTGGGGTGCTCAACAGTACCAAAAGATCTTGTACTTGTCTATCACCTACACACAGCACCGAACCAAAAGCATGCCAGAGCTCCACCTCCACATTCGGCCTAACTAATCATGACATTATTAAAAAGCAAATTAAATAGTGCCCTCTACTAATCCCTTGATGTGAGGAATATGTCTATGCTGTATCTCTATTCACACGGTTTACTAATCCTATTTACTCTACCCCAACCAATTAGAGGCCTTTGATAGGAGAATAAGGATGATGATCATCCTTCCCACCTTTGTAGGCTTGAATCAACCCAATACACAACTTCTCCACATACAAATATGCTCTTCCTCTCTCTCTCTCTCTCTCTCTCTCTCTCTCTCTCTCTCTCTCTCTCTCTCTCTAGCCCCTTCAAGTCAGGTTCAACCTCTTACTACTACTTGCCTTCTCACCCCTTATGTTTGTTGAGATGGCAAGCTCAACATGTGCGGACATTGATGATGGACCGTCTGGCTAGATGGGTCTACACATCTACACTTAGCACGTTGGTGGTCATTATGATTCTCACATGGACACTGACTTATCACTTATTATGTTTAGTTTGTTACACCTACCTACAGCTGGCAAAGACATAGCGCCAGTTGATTAGTGTAGTCAGTTATGCACTGTTTGACTTAGTATGCCACTTTCCTTTATGTTGTATCTTATCTATACTTTGTGTACATTGTATAGTATGTGGAAGAAGAAGAAGAAAACATTTTGGCCTCCATCTCTCTTCTTGTGTTCTTGAGTGAGCTTCCTCTTGTGTATACAGTGTGTGTTTGGCGCAGCAGCTCAAGCAAGACCCCCCACCATGCGATTCTTGACATGGTATTAGAGCCGTCCCACTGAGAGCGGTTGATTTTGAAGTCTGAAGTGAAAGAGAAGAAGCAAGGTTCGAGCAAGCAAGCAATGGGTAAGAAGATCTCCCATTCTTCCACTCTCCCATGCATCTGAGGCTGTTTCAGGCCCTGTTTTAGAGTCGCAAGGTTGCGGACAACAGTTTCAGGGTACACTGTGATTTCGATTGTATTGACCGAAAGTGGGTGCACAGGTTACAGATTGCGAATCTGTAATTTTTGAGGTGTTTTCAGGAAGCAAAGATAAGGTTTATCTGCAAACAGGTTGTAGATTACATGTACTATTGAGCAATCAGTGAAAAAGGTTGCTTGGTGTATTGTTGTGCACGTGTTGTGAAAGATTGCAGAAGACTAGCTTGCTGTGTTGTATCCTTGTTTGTGATAATGGTAGAGAACAATGGAAATCCCATTATTGAGAAGCTCAACAAGAACAACTACCCTTCATGGAAGTTCCGTGTGACGATCTTCCTCATTGGAAAGGGCTTTTATGAATTTGTTTCAAGTGAAGAAAAGGAGCCAGAGCTGGGTATCCCTCCTGCAGATGAGTTAAAAGCATGGAAAGAGTGGAATGCGAAAGACAAAAAGGTGATGTACTGGCTATTTGTACTCATTGATAATACTATGCTGGGACATATCAGGAATGCAGAAACTTCACATGCAGTTTGGCAATTTTTGAGAGCACGTTTTCAGTAAATACAAAGGCACGAAAGATTCAACTCAAGCAAGAGTTGAATGCCTTGAAGAAAGGGAAAATGTTTGTCAATGAGTATGTATTGAAGGTGAGGAGCATTGCAGATGATTTAGCAGGGATTGATGCAATGCCGGATGATGATGATTTAGTTTCATCCGCTCTGAGTGGCCTTAACAATGAGAAGGCATGGAAATCATTTGTTACTTCAGTATATGTATGGAAGCCATTTCCAGATTTTGATGAGCTGACCTCTCTCATGATTACTGAAGAGATCAATATGCAGGGTGATTTGCCTGAAAGAAATGGTGAACATGTCCAAGCATTTTACTTGAGTTCAGGAAGGGGATGTGATAGATCCTTTTCGAGAGGCCGTGGTATGGGATGTGCTGGCGATAATCAACAAGATAGGTTCAATCAACAGTTTGGTGAAATGCAGGTTTCTGGAGACAGAGGAAAATTTAGAGGTAGAGGGAGCTCTAGAAGAGGAGGTGGATGGCAGAACAGAAGCTTCGAAAATTCTGCTATTGTTTGCCATTATTGTGGCAAAATAGGACATATTGTAGCCAATTGTTATGCTAAGAAGGATGATATTCGCAGTGGTAAACTACAATAAGGAAACTATGCATCGTCTTCACGACAAAATGAAGACAAAAATGAGCGTTTGTTTGTTATGCAGCATATGATGAATGCAGTTACAGGAAAGGGGACACATGATGATGTATGGTATATCGATTCAGGTGCATCTAATCATATGACTAGTCATGTTGAATGGTTTGGAGAGATGCAGGATTTACAAAACCCAGGTTATGTGCAGATGGGCGATGATTCATGCCACCCAATTTCACATATTGGAAAGGTTCCCTTGTCCTTATATGATGGTTAGATAAAGAGTTTGACAGATGTATTACATGTGCCATCAATTACAAAGAATCTAGTGTTTATTGGCCAAATGGTAGATCAAGGATTACAGGTCTGATTCAATGCAAAAGGTTGTTTTGTAGAAGACTTTAATGATAAGTGCAGGTTGGTCGCAAAAGGAAGTAGAGTTGGCTGAATGTTCACTTTAGATGCTGGAATTTCTGCAATGGATGCTGCTATGTATGTTAAAGGAAAAGGAGTAGTTGCAGATATTGAAATATGGCATAAACGTATTGGACATGCAAATGTGCAAAGGCTGAAATTAATGCAGTCCAGAGAATTGGTTACAGGGTTGCCTTCATTTAGAGTTGCAGAATTGCATAAAGTCTGTGAAGCATGCTAGTTTGGTAAGCAGGCAAGACAACCCTTCATGCATGATAGAGAAGTGAGTAGAAAAATACTTGATGTAGTGCATACAGATGTTTGGGGTCCTACATAGAATGTATCTCTTGGTGGTAGCAAATACTTTGTCACATTTATTGATGACTGTTCAAGGAAGCTATGGGTATACTTCATGAAGGAAAATAGTGATGTGTTTGAGCACTTCAAATCTTTTAAGATAGGTGTTGAAATAGAAACATGATTAAAAGTGAAGTGCTTAAGATCAGATGGAGGGGGAGAGTACCTCTCTAATGAGTTCAGTGGCTTCTTGAGGACTCATGGGATAAAGAGGCAATTTACTTGCAGGTATACCCCATAGCAAAATGGTGTTGCAGAAAGAAAAAACAGGCATATTGTAGAAGTTGCACGGGCGTTAATGGTTGAAAAGAATATGCCCAAACATTTTTGGTTTGAGGCTGTCCATATTGCTGTTTACATTATGAATAGAACTCCCACAGCTGCAGTTCATGGGATGACTCTTGAAGAATGCTTTACTAGCAAGAAGCCTGATGTATCACACTTGAAGGTATTTAGCTGTGTTGCATACGTTCATGTGCCAGATGAGCTATGGAAGAAGCTTGATCCAAAGGCAAAAAAAAGTGTTTTTATTGGATACTCTTTAGAGTAGAAAGGGTATCGCTGTTATAACCCTGTCTCATAGGTGAGTTCAGAGTGAGCAGGGATGTTATCTTTGATGAGATGGGAAGTTGGTATACACCTACTGGTGATGTTTTGGATGATGATAATGATCAGGACAACTATGTGCATAAAGATAAACAAGAATCACAGAGTCTTAGTGGACCAGAAACATCATCTGGTACTACACCTATAGTAAGCCCTTGGTTTGGGAGACTAAGGAGTAGCCCCACATCTTCAGGTGGATCTATAAGTGTTGCAGGGAAGGAAAAAGGAAAGAAGAAAGTGCTAGATGGTAATGATGCATCTACCCATCATTTGGGATTTGATGGAGATTCTAGTGGTTCGGAGAGTTTGGATGATGAGCTTGGCATTCCTTCAGTTAGGACGCCAGGTGTGCAAAGAGCTCATAGTAATGTAAAGGCTCCATTGAGTGATCCAGTGGTACACAAATTTAGCAGGGTCAGATACCCTGTTAAAAGATTTGGTTTTGAAGGTTATGCAGCTCACCATTATGCTTAATGGTGAAACTAATTGAGGATGCTGAGCCCACTTGTTTTGAGGATGTTGTTGGTCACACTCATTGGGATGCAGCAATGGATGAGGAGATGGCTGCATTAGAAGCCAATAAGACTGGGGATTTGGTACCCTTACCTAAGGGTAAGAAAGCTGTTGGCTATAATTGGGTTTACAGAGTCAAACGTAATGTAGATGGTTCAGTTAGTAGGTATAAGGCTAGGCTGGTTGCAAAAGGCTGTGCTCAAACATATGGCATAGATTATGAAGAGACATTTAGTTCAGTTGCTAGGATGGCAACTGTTAGGTGTGTGATTGCCTTGGCAGTAGCCAAAGGTTGGAGTTTGCAGCAAATGGATGTTAAGAATGCCTTCTTTCATGGTGAATTGCAAGAAGAAGTGTATATGGAGCAGCCAGCAGGTTATGAGGATTTAGAGCATCCCACATATGTGTGCAAGTTAAAGAAGGCGCTCTATGGTCTGAAGCAAGCACCTAGAGCATGGTCTAACAAGATTGGAGAGTATCTCGTCAATATTGGAATTTGTATTTCTAATGTTGATCACTCACTTTATGTGAGAAAGGGAGATGCAGGTTTGGTCATCATAGTCATCTATGTGGATGCCTTGATTATTACATGTGACAGTGACACTGGGATTGCTGAAGTTAAGGACTTCTTGAAGAAGAAGTTTGAGATGAAAGATTTGGGTGAACTGAGATACTTTCTTGGTATTGAGGTGATGAGATGTGATGATGGTATATGGCTATCCCAAACGCAGTATGGCTTGGATATGTTATCCAAGTATGGTATGACAGCATGTAAGCCTCTTTCAGTACCATTGGAGCAAAATGTGAAGTTGAGTGCTAATGTTGGGGATGAGATAGAAGACCCTACTATGTTCAGGAGGATAGTAGGGAGTTTGATTTACATGACTGTTACAAGGCCAGACTTGAGCTATGCTGTTGGCCTTGTTAGTCAGTTTACGCAAATGCCTAGAAAGCCTCATTTGGATGCAGTTAGATGTATATTGAGGTACGTGAAGTCCACTTTACATTATGGACTTTTTTATGAGGCAGGTAAGGACATATAGGTGTTTGGATACACAGATGCAGATTGGGTTGGTAGCATGTTAGACAGAAGATCTACAAGTGGATTCATGTTTTCCCTTGGTAGTGCAACAGTTATATGGAGCAGCAAAAAGAAACCTACACTTGCTTTATCGAGTACAGAGGCTAATTATAGAGGTGCTGCTATGGTAGCATGTGAGGTGGTATGGCTACAAAAGTTATTAGGTGATTTGGACGTGCAGGGAGATGGTCCAGTTGTCATTCATTGTGACAACATGAGCAGCATACAGCTAGCTAGGAATCCAGTGTTCCATGCTAGGACAAAACACATTGAGGTGCACTAGTGTTCCATGCTAGGACAAAACACATTGAGGTGCACTACCACTTTGTGAGAGAGAAGGTACTTGCAGGAGAGATTGACTTGGTATATGTCAGCACACAGGATTTTACAAAGGCATTGGGTGCAGAGAAGCTTCGAAAGTTCCGAAGCTTACTTGGAGTTGTAGAGATAGAGTTGAGCTTGAGGGGGAGTGTTGAGATGGCAAGCTCAACATGTGTGAACATTGATGATGGACCGCCTGGCTAGATGGGTCCGCACATCTACACTTAGCATATTGGTGGTCATTATGATACTCACATGGCCACTGACTTATCACTTATTATATTTAGTTTGTTACACCTACCTACAGCTGGCAAAGACATAGCGCCAATCAATTAATGTAGTTGGTTATGCACTGTTTGACTTAATAGGCCACTTTCCTTTATGTTTTATCTTATCTATACTTTGCGTACATTGTATAGTGTGTGGAAGAAGAAGAAGAAACCAACAAGAAAACGTTTTGGCCTCCATCTCTCTTCTTGTGTTATTGAGTGAGCTTCCTCTTGTGTATACAGTGTGTGTTTGGCACAGCAGCTCAAGCAAGTCCCCCCACCACGTGATTCTTGACAATGTTACCTACAAAACCTGCCCTTACCTTAGCCTATTACCATGTCCACACCTCCCACTTCTAGATACACTGATTGTGCAGCCTATTTGCTTTTATATCATGCACAACTAAACAATACCTTGTGCACTAATATGCTTTTAGACAAGCACGAGTACAGAGTGTGTAATTATGGAGATGTGCATGTGAAGCCTGCTAGCCTCTACACCCTTAAGCTAACTACTTGCTTGATTGGGCCCCTCTTAAGCATTATGAAAATCCATCAGCAAAAGAAAAGGAGGCAAAGAATCAATAACATATTACCTTTCCAACACACCCAATCTTCTAGCCTAAACTAAAGAAAATGAAGTTCTTAGTCAAGGATTATGAGAACCTAATTGAAGAAGTTCTAAGTCTTCAATTGCATGTTAAAGCTCTAACGTGAGTTGTTGTAGTTGTATTTAATAGTGTATTCTCTTTCTACTATAACTATTAAACCCTAGCCAGCTTGGCTTCCTTGCACTTCAAGGTTGTTCACAGTTCATCCTTGCAACTTCCACATTCTTGCATGCAGTCTATAATTGTGTTTCTCAACACTAATTCTTAATTTTCAATTTTTTTTCTCAATGCTAATTTCTTATTCCCAACTATAAACTTTAGAATAGCACAGACATCAAGGAGCGGTGCTCAAAGATATTCCATCTACTTAGTAATGCATTGTGCCAAGCCCTCCAACATTACGAGTTGCACGGTCAAGGTTCTGATGGTCTAAGGCTATAAGCATTGTGGTCACAACTAAGATTGTGCAAGAAGTGCAAGATTCTTCTCAGCATAATGGGCATCCTGGAGTGGCCACTGCTATCCAAAGAATCGAGGTGTTGGGGGGTAAAGGTGCCTATGCCTACATCACCCGTGTATTTACAACACTGATAGTATCCACATAGCTGTGCACTCTAGGTGGTGGGCGCCCACCATTTCCACTTCATTCTTTATTCTTTTAGTAAATAATAGAGTAAGGGATGCCGATCACACATTGTGATTGATGGAGTTTCCACATCTTGTGTGTGTGTCTCTGTCTCTGTCTCTCTCTCTCTCGCTCTCTTGCTCCATCCACCATAGCTTACACCTTTGGTGCTTTCACCCTTCCTTCAACTAGTATCATAGCATTGGTTTAAGGTGCTTCTTCTTTGGTTTTCTTTAGCTTGTGAATACCTATAGTAATTCACACTCATGGCGGCCATGACTTCAACTTGAAGAGGTAAACTTTGATACTCCTTTTATTCCCGGTCTTCTTTGCCTTATACTAGAGCTTCATTGGGCCTGCTTGAGTACTTCAGAGTAGCTTTGGAGTTCCATAGCCTTTAGCATTTGCAATAGCCATAGCGATAGTAATCAATGCATTTGTGCCTGTAGCCCTGTCCTTGTTTCTAATCCATCCCACCTCATTTCTAGCTTGTGGCACTTGCTCTCAGCCTTGGACAATCATTTGGTATTGTACTACTCGGCACCTTTGGCATGATGGGCATCATTTGGAGGTCATGGAATCAACCATTGTGTTAAAGCTCTTTTAGGTTAAAAGCATTGAAAGAAGGAGAAAGCAATGGAAGAAAGAAAAAGTGCAATGAAATTTAAATTTTTTGAAGCATAAGTGAGTGCAGGAGCAAGAGTTTGAATGGGACCAAACAAGGAAAATAATTCAAGTTGTATGAGTGCCAGGCTCCCTCCTGTGTAAGTTGTAAAATCAATGAGTTCACAATGACATACATAGTAATTTGTGCTTCATACACTTAGAAAAAATACAAGACATGTATTGAGGATGGGCCAACATTGGGTCCAAGAGTGGATGGATGCCCAAAAAAGAGGATATGTATATAAGCCAAAAAATAAGAGGATAAGGTCATTCTTGGAGTGTGCAAACTTGTGGCTCTCTTCTTGCTCTTGTGTCTATCTTGTTGTGTATAAGAGAGGGAGAGAGGGATTAAGAGAGAGAGAGTATGAGTGAGAGTGAGGGATCAGCTTGGAGAAGCTCTTGCTTCTCTTTTGTTCTCTTTGTGCAATGACATGGTGGGTAGAGCATGAAGATGGAGCTTGCTTGAATGAGTACATTTCTTCGATTGTGGAGCTATTGGAAAATTTATACAATCTAGACTAGAATGAATGGTTCAATTGGTAAGCTCACTACATTCGATTGGAGAGTATGCATTGGCTATGTGAGAGGTGGCCATAGCTCGGTTGCTTGAAATGTTTGCATCAATAAGTGGTCCAAAGACTTGGTGGTGTTGCTCATGAGAGTGCCAAAATTTTGTTTCCATTGTCAGATTGACATAATCAAGCAACTAGGCATGCGTGCTCTAGACCAAGTAGCAAAATTGAGCTCCCACCTTGAAATGCCACATGGATTAGCATAGGGAGGATGGATCGAGATGCAATCAATTCATTCATGTGTGCTGGTATTTCAGTTATGGTTGTATGTATTAGATTTTTTGAGAGAAAGATTGAAAGGTAGAAGTAATAGAATGAAGCTTTGAGCTTGAGAACAATATCTAAAAATATAAAACTATTAAGTTTCTTCTAGTCGACAAAGTTGCAAGCAAGGGGGTTTCCTCAAGTAGGAGCCTTGAAGAGTATGAGAGATGTTTAAAAGTAGGGTTTGTGCCTTTTCTTAAATCTAGCATTGGATTTGTTGTGTTTGCTTTTTGCTTTTGGGGTTGGGTGTTCATGCATTTTTCTTTTGCAAAAAGAAAAGGCTAGTGTAGTGCAAGAGCTTATATGAACAAGGGAGGAGAAGAAGGAGAGACCATAGTTGGAGGATCCCAAAACTAATGAGAGTGGACTAGATTTTAAACCATGTGTAATTGATTTTCATTGATTATTTCATTGCTTGAGTTTGAGATTTCTAGAGCAAATTTTGAGTCAAGTCTCATTTGGAGGTGCTCTCTCATCCTCTCTCTCCCTTGACAATCCAATATCCTTGGGTCTTGTAGGCCAATAAGCCTCTAATCGGCCATTTATCCAATATCCTCCCCCCCCCCCACCCCCAACAAACCAATATCCTTGGGTCTTGTAGGCCAATAAGCCTTTAATCGGCCATTTATGGTCAAGTAAGGTTGTGTTAACATGTTTTACCTTAATATTTCAAAAATTTAAGCTGCTCTAAGCCTTAGTTGGCATGTTCATCCAAATTAAGGTATTCATCCTTAGCAATAGGCCATAATAGGCCAATTGGCCGAGTAAGACCCAATAGGCCAATTGGTCTATAATCAGTCGTTTATAGGCCGAGTAAGGCCAATTGGCTTAATTGACTTATAATTGACTGAAATTAGTCATTCAACTTTGATGAGATGCTTTGTCATATTGATGATACACTTTGTTCGATTTCTTAAAAACATGTCCAAATGCCATAGACCTTAATGATTTTTGCTAGGCCATTCTTTTGAATGCTCAATGATTTATGCTAAGCAGTTCGTCCAAATTGAGTGTGCCATTTGAGTTGAGTGAGACATTAAGCCTTTGGAGCTGACCAACCGTCCAAATTATCAAGAAGGCATCATGCCTTTCGTACACTTGAGGATGTGGCCACTTAATATGGTCAAGTACATGATTAAGCTAATTTGAGCACTTGAGGCAACAAGGAAGTTGAGAAATTAGCATTGATCAAAGTAGTGTGTGAAAAATAAAAAGACATTAAAAATTTAGAAGTGTCGTATATGAAGGTGAGATTTTATATACAAAAAGGAAAAGAATGACTACAACATGCCATGGTTATGTAATGACTCAAGCATAGTAGTGGCATCAAATTTTTCTTTTAGGTTGGCAACACGGGCCAATGGTTCAATCATGGTGTGGGGATGAGAAGGTAGTGGCAAAAAAGGCTTTTTGATGCTCCATCATTTGCCTCTTTTCTTCATACTCCCTAAAGGAGTCGAGGGTCAATGGCCCAAATTTTCCCCCCATGATGATGCTAGCTTGGGAGGCCTTGGATGGTGTTGGTGATAAGACCACCCACATAACTATTGCTTGGACAAAAACATTTTCTAATGGGTCATGCAAAATTGCACCATGTGGAAACCAACAATTGAGGGGGGTCGATAGCATTCATAATAATGGTCACTATGAGTGATGCACTTACTTCTAAACTTAGTAATGTTAAGGTAAGTATGATGCTGTTTAAAAATGGTGTTCAATCTTGTCCTTTTTGACTTAGACCAAATCCACATGAGCAAGCATGGACTATCCCTAGTCGCCTTGCTTTGTGAGAAGTAGGACTTGCTCTCATAATCCAGGTGCTAAATAGGTGAAGCACTAGTCATGGATGGAAATTAGTGGCAAGTACAAGAAGATGTTTGATTGAGACTCAAGTTCTTGTAGAAAGGTGAGTTATTTGTAGCAAAATATAACCAAATAATTTGATGAACCATATGTAGTGGGGAATTGCAACAAGCAACACAACCAAGGTACTAATGGAGCTTGTAATGTGCTCGTTGTCCAAGAATGTTTTTAGCAGTCTACAAGAAACGAATCTAAGCGTTGCCACCCAGAACTCCCATGGAATGTTCTGAGGCTTGTCACCTAGGGTTTCCCAAGTCCGCCTCGCAACGAAACGTTCGTGGCCGAACCCATTAGGATCGACCTGAAATCTGGGCTTCTAGGGTGAAGGTCTCCTGACAGTATTCTAGCATTGGATTTTGGACATCCTACTTTACGTAGAGATACCCAATCGGTAGCTGACCCATGCCACACTTGGTTCAAAGAGAATGGGAAATAAGAGGGATGCACCGCTCAACCTCTTTGCCCGTAGGGCATAGTTCCATTCCGGTCCCCTAAAATGGCATGAATTGGGTTCTAACCTAACAATACCTAAAGGTTGTACGACTATAAAAAAGCTTCCCAGTTCTCTGAGATCACCTTGCCATAAGACGGACCCATCGGGAGTTCCGCCCACCCGCTTCCCTTGATAGCTTTAGTTTTCTAATTAGGTCCTATCACACTATGGGTGACATTCAAAATCAGCTTCCTTAATTAGGATTTTTTAGGGAACATGGTTCGTTTGTGTAATTTACGACACAAACAAAAAAACAAAGCAAGCATTTCTTCTGAAAAACAAGCTCCTTAAATTATCTTCGGGTTAATCTTTGTCTCTTGCCCATGTAGGAAAAATTATGTATCCCTTTTGTCCAATAGAAGTACCCCTTTTGTCCTACAAAAGTAACTGGTCCTAATCACATGGCACCACAAATCCCATCCTTTATCTAGAATAGGATTTTCCAACACCACAAATGTTGCACTCATAGTAGTCTACAACTCTATTGTTCCGGTCTAGGCAAGGGGTGTCCAAAGGTCCAACTCACCCCAAGAGATCTAGGAGTGAGAAAAAACTTCAGTGGTTGACCTTTTCACCACTTGACATTCGGCTCGTGAATTGAGTAGTGCCCTCTTGGGTTGAAATGCAGGGTAACCTTGGAGATGATCTATCCGCGCAAAATATCATTTCTTAATTAATCCAATTAAGAGTCAAGCACAATCAAGGCAATCATCCTAATATTATCTTCGAAGAAAACATTCCTTTATTTTCCCATGGCAACTTGTCATTACAAACCCCTGCCATGAATTTTCCAACAATCACAAGCACTTGGAATAATCATCCAAAACACATCCCACAATCAATTTAATGCAAAAGCATTTTAGGACGTTATTCGATCAATTGACAAGAACAATGGTGACCTTTTCCAAACATTGTAAGAATAGTCATGATAAAATCTCCATCGCATATTCACTCTCCTCCTTGGGATTAAGAACGGTTTCATATAAAATTTACTTAACACACCATTCTTTCGGCTAAGGCATTTGTTAGGGGTTTTAACACTGTACAAGATATAAGTTCCATAGGTCACTTACCTCGATTGATAATCCAACCTTGAATTGGATAGGTGGAAGTCATAGTTATGTGACGGATCTCAAAACATTTTAGCTTTAATCCTTATGATTAATTGCTTATACTAGCTCTTCGCCAAGACATGAAGCAAACAAGAAATTGTTCTCATATATCCAGCATGTTATAGGCCTAATGTGTAAATACTGCATATAAATACTGGATAAGATAAGTGCGAGGTGATCCCAAGTAACTAGACTCCAACAAGCCTTGCATTGAGCTAGAATCTAGGTTTTTCTTAATATTTGGGCTCTTGGGCTAAGTACTTTTGCAGTATCCAAACTTTAAATTAGGACTTTCTATTTGCGATTCTTAATGTTATATTCTTTTGGCAATTATATTATTTGTAACCCTTGACTAAGCCTTACCCTAGCACTTGTATGCACAATCTTTTGATATCGTTCTTTCACGACTATGCCATTCATAACCCTTGACTACCTCTTCCTTGTAGTTGCTCTATTAGCAAATAAGACGTATGCAACTAGGTTAGGTTAAAAAAGAACAAAAAAAAAGCCAAAATATTCGGATATGAATTATCCATACCCGATGTTGTAATTATATTAGCAATAACGTCTTGACCGACAGCTCCATTGTTGGATGCGAGATTACCATTGGTACATGTCTCCCTTCGTTTGGGGGCCATACTTTTGGCTTATGAATCTCTCTCTCCCTCTCTGTCTCTTGTCGGAGAGGTAGTGTGCCGGGGTGACTCTTCTCGATTGTGATGGGGGTTAAACTTGTGGAAAGATGGGGAGAAGAGCAACACGTGTGGTCGCCCTCTTAGGAGGGGAAGAAAAAGAGTCTCTCTCCCTCCCTCTCTCTCTCTCTCTCTCCCTCTTCTTCCTCTTTCTCTCTCTCTTCTCTCTCCCTCTTCTTCTTCTCTCTCTTCTCACCTCTCTTCTTTCTCTCCCTCTTCTCCCTCTTCTTTCTTCTTCTTTTTCTTCTTCTCTCTCTTCTCACCTCTCTTTCTTCTTCTTCCTCTTCTCTCTTTCTCTCCCTCTCTCTCTCTCTCTTTCTCATAGGCTAGCAGCAAGGGGGGGAAAGGTGATATTACCCTCTCCTTTCTCTCTCTTACTCTCTCTCTCCCTCTCTTTAGTAGTCGACAATCTGGAGGCATCCCCCTTCCTTAATTACGATGGGGAGGTTTTATATAGGGGACGGTGGGGGTATTATTGGGGGGGAAAGAGATAGTGGGCGGGGGGGGGGGGGGGGGGGAGTTGGCACACTTGTGCCCTTCCCCCCATCAACTTAATTGACTTCTTCATCTTCAGCATTATTGCTGTCACCTCTGTCAACTCCTACTCGACTCCAGCTCTACCATCATCCACTTCTTCCTCGTTGTAGTTGCCAGCTTCCTTCCTTCCGTCGTAGTCTTCTTCCTTTCTTTTCCCCCTCGGCACCTGTTCGGCGACGACAAGGGGGAAGGTAAAAAAATTTCAATTAGTTTTAATAAAAATTATGGGGGTTCCTATGATTTTTGAGTTGGGAGATATTACATCCTCTCTCCCTTAGAGAACTCAAGATGTCCTCATCTCAGAAGAACTGGAGAAGACAAGCATTAATGGGATTTAAGGCCTGTGGGTTAGGACCCACCATGCGTCCGCTGCGCTACTTGTAATGACTCAAGTAGTGCAACTCATATTGCTCGGGTTAAATGTAGTTATAAGAGTAATATTTATTTTGCTACAAGTTGTATTACATGTCAATAAAGTTTCTAGGATTGATAATCATCCTGAAGAGGTGCAGTACTTAAGTCAGGACAATAAGCTTGGATGTGTCATAGCTCATTGCAGTGGAAGGATTGACGGTAGGGACATCTCCTGTGGATGTGCCCTATCTCTTCGCACATGTGGCATCTCTTCCCCTGATCTCGGGGATCATCTTTGTCGCAATTGTCTAATCCAAGTTCTTAGATGATTGGCTCCTGCTCCAAGTAATGCATCTTGCAAGTCTGTTGGATGCATTGCCTCAAGATAGTGGTTCAGAGGAGTGTTCATGCCATGGCAAGAATTGGATACTTGCTATGCAATATCCATAGGTGATGCACATTTTAATAGGGTTACAAACTTTGAGTAGTAGGCTTCCAAGGTTAATTCCAGCCACTTTAGCTTGAAGAATTCATTCATCCTCAAAGTCTAATAGGTTGGTGGAAGGTATCATCCTTGTACAACATCTTGAAAGGTGAGAAGGATCGAAGCTTGCTAGGAAGTGAGCTATGGCGGAGAGTACGTGCAAGAAGAGAGAGAGACACAAATAGGAACTCTAACAGTCACATTGTGTGACTGGGCCTTCCTTTATTCAAATTGTCACTAAAAGAATAAAGAATAAAGAATAAAGTGACGGTGATGGGCGCCCGCCACTTGCAGTGTGCAATGGCGAGTACTATTAGTGTAGTAATACATAGGCAGCTGGTAGAGGCACCTTTATCCCCAACAACCTCCCACTTAAAGGCGAATCTGCCCCAGTGAGGAGTGAAAAGAAAAAGAAAAGACAATACAATGTAGAAATGTACAACATGATGAGGAAAAATGCCATCTCATCCAATGCCCACCAATCTCCTGAGGAAGGCAAAGCGCTCAGTAGTGAGGCTTTTCGTGAGCAGATCTGTAGGATTTTTGTCAGTGGAGATCTTGACAAGGTCAACAAAATTTTCCTCCACAACCCCACGTATGAAGTGATACCTCGCCTCAATGTGTTTCGTCTTTGCATGGAAGACGGGAATCTTAGCTAGTTAAATAGCACTCATAGAATTCGAATGCAATGTAGGTATAGTATTAATCCCAAGTTCATGAACCAAACGACCCAACCATATGGCCTCCTTGCAAGCCTCAGTGGTTGCAACATACTCAGCCTCAGTGGTAGAGAGAGCCGTACACTTCTGAACCCTGGACATCCAAGAAACAACACCTCCAGCATAGGTGAAGACATAGCCAGAAGTGGACTTCATACTATCTGCATGTCCTGCATAATTGGCGTTTGTGTAGCCCACAACTCCTATATCCTGGCTGCCATAGAAAATACACATATCTGTTGTGTCCTTCAGGTATCTCATGATACCCTTTACAACATCCCAATGCTTCTTGCCAGGCGTAGCCATATAGCGTGCCACAATACCAACTGCAAAGGCAATATCTGGACGAGTGGCTATCATGGCATACATCAAATTGCCCAAGGCTGATGCATAAGGGATCTTGGCCATCTTGGCCCTCTGCTTATCTGTTTGTAGACAATTGACCTATGAAACCTTCACATAAGAAGGTAATGGACAACCAATAGGCTTTATGTCTTGTATGTGGAAACACTTAAGGACTTTATGAATGTACTTCCTCTAGGAGAGGCAGAGTAGTCCCTAATGCCTGTCGAGCTTAATGCACATGCCAAGAAAGTGAGAGGCATGTCCCAAATCCTTCATCTCAAAGCTCTTGATGCCAAGAGGTATATTCCACGGTGGATTCTGTGAGTTTTTATTCCATGGTGGATTCCGTGAGGTTTCGCGGTGGATTTCGTAAAACTATATTTATTTTTCGGGGTTCGTACACAAGGTGGATTCCTTGTGTGAGAAGTTGACGGGGATGCCTATCCTTTTCTAGCGTCATGTTAATTTAATGTATATGTGGGTGACTCCACAACGGGTGATTTTGCAAAATACATATTTAAATTAATAGACGTTTATGAGTTTAGAGTGCACTCGTATTAAATTAAGGTTAGGACAGAGTTTCAACCTATTTATTGATTTTGTAGTTGAAGACTGCTAGGTATTCACTTTTGTTAGTTTAATTTTATTATCTTCTAACAATTGTGAATACTTCAGTTGATGTGTAGAGAAGGGGGTAGTGGCATTGGGAAGCACTGGGCGATAGCGTGTATTCAAATTACCTAGAAGAGATTATCATTTTTTGATAGGCGCGCATCTTATCATTAAAGGCATGGCGCTAATATTTTTTTAGATGTGCTTATTTATTGAAGCACTTGACAAATATTTATTATTTTGTATGCGCATGGGCGCACTGTTTAAATATTTCATTATGAAACATTGTATTTGGGCATAGCCCTCAACTTTTGGGCCATCCAACCGCTTTATTCTTTATTTGGACAAAAGCAAACACAAAAGCTAAAGCATGCTTAATGTAAAATTTGGGCTACATGCCTTATGAAGCGCTCACACAAGGCATGGGGGGAGATTGTACCCAATTTTTCTCTTTTTTTCATGTCATGCAAGTCTATCTTCTTGTTTTTTGAGCTTAAGTGGAGTTCTTTGTTCTTGGGGATCTTATGGCGCTCACTACGTACGCACCCATCATCTGATTTACCCACATTGGTATTAGAGTGAAGCTGAGATCAAGGGCTTCCAATCGCTTACCATCTTGCGTGAAGGTGAAGCTCGTGGAACGAATGGGATCTATAGTCAGTATAAGTCAATCTTGTAACGAATTGTCAATATTAGCGTGTTCATGGTGGTGAAGAACCCCCCTGCTGTGCTGTTGGATTGCAAAGGACCACTCGAGAAGTTCCTTTATCAAGTTGTTTTTTTTCTCAGGGATCAGAAAACTTTCATTAGTTAATTGGGGTTATAAAGCTTAAGCTCTCCAAATCTAATCGACTGCGGTGAGAGGATGTACTCCATGACGTCGGCGTTGTCTAGGACATGCCACCATCCTGGCGTAAAAAAAATTGGAATATTTAAAGTTTTTTTATCTAAAGCTTAAGCTTTCTAAGCTTTACAAAGGCTTTAAAAGAATTAAGCTTAATTATCTTCCTTAGCGGGCATTCACACTCAGCTTACCTCGAACTACCATTGAAAGTTGCAGTAAGCCCTTTTTGTACCTGCACTCTGACAGAGATAGTTTTCAGCAAGCAAACTGACATGCACAGTCTATTTCCCACTTGAAAAAAGATATTCATCAATTTTCGTATCCCACAAAAAAAAGAAAGATCACAAAAAGCCATATTAAAAAAAAAGCAAGCCTTATAAACCCAACCTTGAGCTACGCTCATCCGGCTAATAAGATTTCGAGTATGTGAGGTTGTTTGAAATTTTACAGGATGTCTGATCAAAATATGAAAGATTTTATGGCCAAAGGTGATTTCCCGGAACCAACGGTGGAGCAAAAATTAAATCTAATTATGATGCATCTTTAAGAGGAATGAAGAGCACGTCAAACTTTGCAAGGTCAACTGGCTACTCTTCAATGATCGACTATTGATCAAGATGGACCATAACCCGAAGATGTTATACGATGTACGATCGATGCGACACTCGAAGCACAATCTATTAGGAAAGAAGCCAAGATAAGTAAAAGAAATTTCAAATTCAGTACTTTGAATGGGCTACGTGATGGAAAGACTGTTCTCACTTTTATCACTCAATTTGATGATTATTTCCATGAAGAACAGTATGCCGAAAAAAATAAACTCAAGTGTGTCACTAGCCATTTAGTGGACAGAGCATTGTTATGGTGGACTATTGTCTGTAAAAGTACTAATTGTTCTACTACTTGGGAGGCTTTTCAAAAGAAAATTTTGCAGAATTTTCTTCCACCTTAATTCCATGAAAAAGCAATCAAACAGTGGAATCTTTTGCAACAAAGAGATCGTGAGCTTATTTCATAATATACCGAGCGTTTCTAGAATGCCTTATTGCAACTTTGAATGCTTGAAGATGTACCTGAGGCGATCCAAGCCAACGACTCTCGAGGATGTGATTTCTTTGGCCCATGATGTTAAAGACAAAATTCGAGGACGAGAGAAGCGACTACAACAATTCCCAACTAACGGTAACTTCGGTACAAAGCAATTCAATTCTAACTTTTGAAGGTTCAATCAAAATCGCTTTGTTTCATATTCTTTCCGTAAATCTTGGACACGACCCCTTGCTTTACTATCAAACACAAATCCAAATCCTAAGCTATCTTTCTAGCCAAATCCCAACATACCTAAACTTCCAGCCATTACCAATAATATTTCCAAAGCCAAACCCATAGTCTGCTATAAGTGCCATCAACCTCGACATCTAGTGGTGAATTGTCAATCTAAAAAGCCACCTGTTCAGATCAACTACTTGGGAGACTGAAGATGGAGACCATGAAGAAATGCCAATTTTTACACGAGACGATGACGATATCGGTACTACTTCAGATACTTTACCAGGTATGCCTAATCCTCATTCATAATTAACGATGAAATGTCTTGTGCATGGTAAAGAAAAGATTGTTTTGCATGATGATGGGATCACACATGATTTTATTTCTGCAAAATTGGTCAAAGAATTGAATTTACATACTGTTTCAACTCATTATCGCATCAAGACTGCATTCTTAGGTATTAGATACAATGGTACACAATAATTTCATGACTTAGAAATTAAAATTGGCGATTATGTTGAGCGCAAAAATTTCTTGGTTGTGCCTTTGCAATCTAGTGACATTATTTTAAGAATGCCTTGGCGTCATAAATATAATCCCGATATAGATTATTCTATACAGTCAATGAAGATTTATTCTAATGGAAAACAAATCACATTGCATGGTATGCACACTTTAGATAATTTTCCATTTCTTAGTCACGTACAAGCTAAACGTACATTAAGAAAAGGTAGCAAATTATATTTAAAATGGGTGGCTAAGGAAAATCAGATGCATCCTAGGCACACATAATTTATTTCACAATTTAAAGATTATTTTGTTGCTGACTTACCACTTGGCTTACCACCTACACATCCTAAAGATCATAAAATTAACTTAATTTTTGGATCACAACCACCATGTAAAGCACCTTATAGACATAATCAAATTGAACATAAATAAATTCAAACCCAAGTTGAAGAATTGTTAACCCGAGGACTGATTAGCCAATAGTTCTCCTTTTGATGCATTTGTCTTGTTAGTTAAGAAAAAAAATAACACCTATAGGATGTGCATTGATTATTGTGCCATAAACAAAATCACTGCCAAGAATAAATATCCGATTCCTAGGGTAAATGACCTCATGGATAAACTACAAGGGGCCACAATATTTAGCAAGATAGATCTCAAATCTGGATATCATCAAGTATGATTGGATATACCTAATATTTTTAAAATTGCATTTAGAATTCAATTTGGTTATTATGAATTCCTTGTTATGCCTTTTGGTTTAACTAATGCACTAGCCACATTCAGTCGTATGATGAATCATATATTTTTGAAGCAACAGCATTGTGTAATTATTTTCTTTGATGACATATTGGTTTTCAGTAAGAATGAGAACAAGCACTATGAACATTTATCTTTGGTTTCCAAATTGTTGAAAGAAAATCAATTATATGCTAATCCTGAAAAGAGTGAAATTTTCCAAACCCAAATTGAATACTTAGGAAATATCGTTTCTTCTGATGGTATTAAAGTTGATCCTAAAAAGATAGAAGCAATTTTGAATTGGCCGATACCTAAAAATGTGCATGAATTACGTTCTCTCTTAGGTCTTGCTAGCTTTTACAAAAAATTTGTGAGAAATTTTTCATTGCTTGCATTACTTTTGACGAAATTATTAAAGAAAGGTATTGTATATCATTGGTCTAATAATCAGCAAAAATCTTTTGATTTACTGAAACATGCTTTAACACATGCATCTGTTTTGCAATTACCAGACTTTAATAGACCATTCTTTCTAGTAGTCACTAATGCTAGTGAATCTGGAATAGGAGCTGTCCTTATGCAAGATTCACATTCCATAGCCTACTCTAGCTACAAACTTAAATCATCTGAACTCAAGTATTCTACCTATGATAAGGAATTGCTAGTTGTAGTACAAGCTTTGCGTCAATGGAAACACTATTTAATGGGATTTGAATTCATGATCAAAACTGACTAACAAAGTATCAAACATCTCCTTAGTTAGCCACAAATCTCTAACTGTCATATTAAATGTGTTGCTTTCATTCAAAGCTTTCATCCACTTATCCAATATCAACCTGGAAAAGAGAGTGTTGTTGCTGATGCCATAAGTAGAAGACCAAGTATCCAAAATATCTTTGTTATATCTTTTGATTCCCTTATCCCTATGAAAGATACCTATGACCAAGACCCCAATTTTCAAGCTGATTGGAATAAGTTAGTTGCTAATAATTGCATTCCAATAGATTCATTGTCTTATACTGATGGATTTATGTTCTATGAGAAAATGTTGTGTGTAACCGTTCCGTTTAGATCATTTGAAGGCCATAGAAGTATTCTTTCTACTTTAGGTACATTGGTTGAAGATTTTTATTGGCCACAGATGGAATCTGATATTTCCAACTTTGTATCTGAGTGTTTAATCTGTCAAAGAGTGAAGTGACACCATGGTAAGCAATATGGTTTGTTAATGCCTTTAGCGATTCCTGAACAACCATGGGAACATATTTTAATGGATTTTATAATTGGTTGCCTAACACCTAAGCTAATCATGATATGATTTGGACTGTTGTAGATCGATTTAGCAAACAAGAATATTTCATTCCATGCAATAAAACATTAACTGTATCTCAAGCTGCACAATTGTTTTTGAAGACGGTTTTTACAAACCATAGTTTGCCAAAAGTTATTACTTTTGATCATGATTCTAGATTTTGCAATAATTTTTGGACTATTTTGTTTGCTAATTTAGGTACAAAGATTAATTTCTCATCTGCATTTCATCCTGAAGCAAATAGGCAAACAGAAGCTACTAACAATACAAGTTTAGATATTTTGCATGCATACACAATTTCAAAACCACAAACATGGGATACCCACTTGCATTTACTTCAGTTTGCATACAATAATATACCCCATATAGCTACACAGAAAGCACTTTTTGAAATCATTTATGGACATAGATTGCCTACATCTGTTACATCATTGTCAAACAAAGTTAAAGCTATTGATGACATTGCCAATATGCATGCTACTATTTTTGCTAAAGTAAAAGACATGATTGCGAAAGCCTACAATCATACACAAAACAAGCTAATAAGAAAAGAAAAGCTATGAGATTCAAATTTGATGATTATGTTTGGTTACACATTGAAAAGAGAAGATTAGAAAGTGTTGAGAAACACCTTATTGTTAAGTTAGCCCCTAGATTTTATGGACCTTTCAAGATCATTCACAAAATCAATGACAATGCATTTAAATTAGAACTGCCCCAATACTGAAAAGTCCACAATACTTTTCATATCAGTTTGTTACGACCTTTTAGAGGCCAATTACCTGTCCACCCTGTCTATGAAAACCCTCCTTTGTTGGAAAAAGAAACTAAAATACTTGAACCTGAAACTATTCTAGACACTGACTTTCTGACCACTAGAACTGGACATAGATACTCTAGATATTTGTTTAAGTTTAAAAATCATCCTGTTGAAGAGGCCCAATGGATGCACGTCCATGACCTAAGTGCTTACTCCTCACTGCTCGCTCCACATTGAGTTAATAGCAATTGAGGTCAATTGATATCCCACCCTGGGGGTATGATACCACAAGGCATATTCCATGGTGGATTCCGTGAGTTTTTATTCCATGGTGGATTCCGTGAGGTTTTGCAGTGGATTCCGTAAAACTATATTTATTTGCCGGGGCTCGTACACAAGGTGGATTCCTTGTGCGAGAAGTTGACGGGGATGCCTGTCCTTTTCGGGCGTCTTGTTAATTTAATGTACACGTGGGTGATTCCACAGTGGGTGATTTTGCAAAATACATATTTAAATTAATGGATGTTTATGAGTTTAGATTGCACTCGTATTAAATTAAGGTTAGGATAAAGTTCCAACCTATTCATTTATTTTGTAGCTGAAGATTTCTAGTTATTCACTTTTGTCGGTTTAATTTTATTATTTTCTAACAATTGTGAATTCTTCAGTTGATGTGTAGAGAAGGCGACAGTGGTATTGGGAAGCACTGGGCGATAGCGTGTATTCAAATTACCTAGAAGAAATTATCATTTTTGATGGGCGTGCGTCTTATCATTAAAGGTGTGGTACTAATATTCATTTAGGTGCACTTATTTATTGAAGTGCCTGATAAATATTTATTATTTTATATGCTGTGCATAGTTTAAATATTTCATTATGGAACATTGTATTTGGGCACAGCCCGACTTTTGGGCCGCCCAACTGCTTTATTCTTTATTTGGACAAAAGCAAACATAAAAGCTAAAGCATGCTTAATGTAAAATTTGGGCTATTCTTGAGCTTTGAGATGAATAAATTTATAAATACATGCCTTGTGAAGTGCTCACACAAGGCATGGGGGGAGATTGTACCCAATTTGTCTCTTTTCTTCATGTCATGCAAGTCGATCTTCTTGTTTTTTGAGCTTAAGTAGAGTTCTTTGTTCTTGGGGACCTTCTGGTGCTCACTGTGTACACACCCAGCATCCGATTTGTGCACCAGCTCTTCTTCAGCTGAGATTTAAGAGCATCCAGCTCATCATGAGCTTTCCCTGCTATCAATATATCATCCACATAAAGTACCAAAATAAGAAAGGAGCCATCACGGGCTTTCTTCGTGTAAAGACACGGCTTTATAGCACTCTTATTGTAGCCCTCTGATTGCATAAAGGCATTAAACTTATGATACCACTCCCTAGGTGCCTACTTCAAGCCATAAAGACTTTTCTTCGATTTGCACACTAGGTGCTCCCTGCCAAGTTCTGCGAAGCCCTTAGGCTGCTCCATGTATATCTCATCATGCAAATCCCCATGCAAGAATGCAGTCTCGACATCCATCTGATACATGTTCAAATCAAGCTATGCGACTAAGGCCAAAACCAAGCATAGGGTCATCTTGACCATAGGAGAAAATACTTCATCAAAATCAACTCCATGCTCCTATTTAAAACCCTTAGCGACAAGTCTTGCCTTATAAGCCGACTTGGGGTTTCCAGGGGTACTTTTCAACTTGTACACCCATTTGCATGGCAAAGTCTTCTTTCCCTGAAGCAATGCAACCAAATCCCAAGTCATATTATTGTGTAAGGAGTCTATCTCAGACTGTATAGCCCTCTCCAAGGAGTGATTGTCACCCCTACGCATAGCCTCATCATAGGTGAGAGGCTCTCTTGCATCTGTAACCAAGATATAATGCATCGAGGACTCAAATCTATCAAGTGGGCACCTATCTCTAGTAGACTATCTGACAGCAGGCTCTGCGGCGGCCGGTCCAACACCCTAGCCATATATATCAACTGCTGCTGTGTAGGCTGTCCAACTGGCTATGCAAGAGCACGTTGCTCCTCGTGGAATATAACCATACATATCTCTACCACCTTCTTAGACTGCCTATGCATCTTGTCTTCATAGAAGACTACATCATGGCTGCGGATGACTTTCCGTGCTTGCAAATCCGAGAGGCGGTAACCCATCTTGCCTGCATCCCCATAGCAAAGGAAAATGCATTTGACACTCTTAGGATCCAACTTAGTACACTTGTCTTTGGGCACATGGCAGAATGCCTCACATCCAAAGACACATAGATGCACATAAGATGGCGGTTTCCCAGTCCATACCTCCTTTGCAACCTGGAAATCCAAACCACTAGAAGGTGATCTATTTATTACATGCATAGCTGTACTGATTGCCTTAGCCCAAAAGATCTGTGGTAAGCCTGCATGGCTGAGCATACTGTGTACATGCTCCTAGATGGTTCTATTCATCCACTCAACCAAACCATTTTGGGGTGGGGTTTAGGGGGTGGTCAACTAACGCTTAATACGCCTCTCATCACATAGTTGCTCAAAAGAAGGTGACACATATTCTCCCCCATTGTTAGTCCTAAGGCATTTAATCCTATGCCCAGTTTGGTTCTCAACAAATGCAAGCCATCTCTGAAATATAGCCAAGACATCTAACTTAAGCTTAATGGGGTAAGCCCAGACTTCACGCAAAAAATCGTCAATGAATGTCACAAAATACTTTGTACCACCCATAGACTGACATGGCATGGGCCCATAGACATCTGAATGTACCAATGCTAGGGGCTCACTCATGCGTGTCCTACCAGACTTCTTATGCATATTCCTAGTCTGTCGGCCATAAAGACAATGCTCACATGAATCAAAACATGCATAGTCAAGGGGTGGTAAGTACTGCAAACCAGAAAGCATTTTCATTCCTTTCAAGGACATATGGCCCAAACGGGCATGCCAAAGAGATACATGTGGGATGGAAGCCACTGACAAAACATGGTCAATAGAGGAGCCATCAACTACAAGAGGATAGAGGCTACCAGCTTTGGCACCTCTAGTAAGCACAAGTCTGCAATAGGTGATCTTCCAAGTGGAAGAATCCCCAAATGAAACATGAAACCCAACATCATCAAGCTGCCCTGCAGACATAAGACTATGTATAAGCGTAGGTACATGACATACATCCTGTAATAGAAAAGTATTACCAATAGAGAACTGTAGTCGTACATCCCTAATGCCAACAATAGCAAGTGATCTGTCATTATCCAAGTGAACTGAGCCAGAGACAGTGCTGCGGTAGGAGTGGAACCACTCATGGCATGGTGTAACATGAAATGAAGAATCGAAATCCAAAAGCTAGCACTACGCATACATAGAGTGAACATTGGTCAATGACGTAGCATCACAAGAACTAGTTGCAAGTATGTACTCCCCATCGGAGTCATCAGTCTACATGACATTTATCTCCTCGATGTTCACATTGGATTTCTAGGCATAATGCTGCGATTAGAGGACTTTTCCTATACTTTGTCTTTCCCCTTCTGTTTGCGCTTCTCATTGCACAACTCATGACACTGTGGACGTATATGACCCTTCTTGCCGCAATGATGACATGTCACATTAGCATTTCTCTCATGAGATTTGGTGCGTGACTTACCACATGACTTAGATCTAGACTTTTCTGAGTCTCTGCCATGGCCATTTCCATGGTCATTCTTGCCATTATCATCTTTGCCTCTAACAATCAAAGCATGCGACACGCGAGAGGCATCCAAGTTCTTATGGTTGATCTCTTCCTGCAGAAGAGCACTCTCTACATCAAGCAAGTTCAAAATAGTAGCAGGAGCACATAAGGCAGTGCGGAATACATCCCATGACTCACTTAGAGTCCCAAGAAAAAACAATGGAGTAACCTCATCATTAAAGGTAATACCTTGCGAAGTCAAGTTATTGAGAATAGCATGGAACTAGCTCAAATGAGCAGACATTGTCATATTCTCCTTCATGCATAGGTCCATAAGCTGCTTCAGCCAATAGATCTGACTTGCTGGAATTTTCTTCTCACAGAGGTTCTTAATTTTATCCCAAAGTTTCCAAGCACTATGTGCTTCCTCAACCACATTATAATGCACCTATTCAGTGAGAGACAAGATGAGGGTGGATTTGCATAACTCATCAAGCTCATCCCATTCGTCATCAATCATAGTTTTAGGCTGCTCGCGATGCATCCTTAATGGCTTTATTTGAGATTTTTGCACCAATACCTGCCAAACTTTTCTCTTCCAATACACATAATTCGTTCAAGCTTAGTGATGTTGAAGATAGCACTGTTAATGGAAGAAGAACCCATAATGCAGTTCAAAACAGTGCTGCAGACATTTCAAAAACTCCTTGTTGTTTGATGTTGTAAACAGCCAAAATACAACCAAAACCAAGGCAAAATGACCACAAACTAATAGTAATGATGTTTCCCACCAAGTACCATCAAAATGACATAAAATCAGAATGATTCAGCATGAAAATTCCACATCAGTCCATGCATAACTGCTTGCTATAATAAATTATAGTCAGGTACAATGAGAGCAATCTGTAGGAAAAATCAATGCACCAAGTCAACCACTGACTGTCAAAGCATAACCAGCATCAAGCGGGCATAAATCAGTATATGACAGTCATATAGAAATCGAGAAAACACCCAAGCATATCAAAGAAATCCTTCAATAAGCCGGCACACCCCTTGTGTAATAGGGCATCCATCAGTAAGTTGGCTAATTTGGGCTAATCCGTCAGTAAGTCGGCACACCCCTTGTGTATTATAGGCTAATTAGAGCATCCATAGACATCAATTGTATCCCAAATACAACTCTGGCAAGCCACGAAATATCCCAAGGAAGTGTCGGGAATCCAGATGCAAGCCAAGACAAGGCACTAGTAGCAATTGGCTCCAAACAATGTAACTAGCATGTAGTAGTGGCATAGACCAAGCATGTCAAGACCGATCAACATACATAGGTAACATACATGCCATATCTACATCCAAGATGGAGCATCAAAAGCATCCCAAAGTTGAGCTCAAGATCAAATAAAGATCCCGAACCAAAGACAAGCTCGATGTCATACCATGAAGGTCAATAGTTCATTGCATATCCCAAAGACATAGCCCAAAACCAATAGGTATAACCAAATATGAAGTAATAGGCTTCAGCCCACTATTGTACAGTAGTGATCCCTAAAAAGGCCTAATTAAGGAATATGATTTTGAATGTCAAACGAACCATGTTCCCTAAATTACACAAACAAACCATGTTCCCTAAAAAGGCCTAATTAAGGAAGATGATTTTGAATGTCACCCGTAATGTGATAAGAACTAATTAGAAAACTAAAGCTATCAAGGGAAGCAGGTGGGTGGAACTCCATCCTATGGTAGGGTGGTCCCAGAGAATTGGAAGGCTTCTCACAAGGTTCTATAGTCATACGACATTTAAGTATTGTTAGGTTAGAATCTGATTCATACCGTTTTAGGGGACCGGAATGGGACTACTCCCTATGGGCAAAGAGGTTGAGTGGCACATCCCTCTTGTTTCCCATTATCTTTGAACCAAGTGCAGCATGGGTTTGCTTTGGATTGGGTATCTCTATGTAAAGTAGGATGTCCAGAATCCAACACTAGAATACTGTCAAGAGACCTTGACCCTAGGAGCCCAGATTTCAGGTCGATCCTAATGGTTTCGGTCGCGAATGTTCCATTGCGAGGCGGACTTGAGAAACCCTAGGTGACAAACCTTAGAACATTTCATGGGAGTGTCAGGCGGCAATGCTTAGATTCGTTTCTCAATGGATTGCTAAAAACGTGCTTGGACAGCCGATAGGTGGGCGCGTTACAAGCTTGGTGATCAATGTTGCTAAAAGTGGAAAGGCAAGCTAACTTCCACACACATAAACACCTTGGAAAATTAATGGTGGGCCAATGCCAGTTATTATTCAAGACCTATCATGATCTCAAGGCCTTTGTTGTGTCATGGGACCATGCAATAGTGCATTTTCTTGAAGTTACAAGCTTTCCAGTTGAGACTACAATCCCCTTCAAGTTTGGGGTATTGGCCATCAATCCCTAGCATGGGCATGATAGCAACTACTAGTTAATTGGTGGACCTACGCTAGTTGCACATCTTTGCTTATAACCACCATCCATGTGGACTTGGCTAGGTTACCACTCTTGCATTAGGCTTGGACCATTGGCATTAACTTCTGGGTCACTGGAAGCAAACCATTTGACTATTGACTAGGTATGCTTTTCAAATCTCAAACGAGCTCTACTATAATATTATGAGCAAAATATTATTGTGCTTAGAGAAATCCTAGAGAGAAGCTAGAGCTCAAAAGACAAAGTCCTTGAATGTGCAACATGCAGGTCATGATGCAAGCTCCTTGAAGTATCCACTTCGAGCATGTGGACCACAATGATGTCGCACTATCACTTGGCTAGACAAGCTCTTGTCGAATTGCAAATTTCATAAGACACCTAGTTTCTCTTGAATTCTAAGATATTAGCAAGACACACTTACAATTTAAAATATTATCTTTGTCCCAGTGCTTTGGGACCACATGTAGGACACTTGCACTTAAGGGTGTAAACTCATGTGTGTATTGTAGGAACAAGAGCTTGCTAGCTAGTGAGATTAAAACATACAAAGGCAAAAGTTCCTAGATCTTTTTCTTTGGTGTCTTGGATCACTCATTTGATTTTTGAGGTTGCACTCCTATACTAGTGGGTTCATTTCTTAGCTTAATCCCCTTTAGTGTATTTCTTTTTAATCCAATTAATCTACAAGTGTACAAACACTTACATGCTTGAGCAATGCAATTTGATGTGAGCTATGTGAAATTGAGCTTTCTAGTTTTTCACATGCACTTAAGTGTCTATGATGCAAGGTGCAACCTTCAATGAAATCAATCACATCCACACTTTTACCAATCAATTTCATGCAATTGTAGCTCTTTTACATGGGACTATTAGGCTAAAGTTTTGGTGACAATTAGCTCTATGGTCTCATTTGCAGGTCTGAGTTTGAACATGGGTTGTTGGGTAGCTAGATGTTGACCTTAATAGGTCCTTGAGTGGTCAAAATGGTAAAAAATTATGTTCTAGACAACCCATTTGAGTAGTAGGTTTTTCCATCCAAGTTCGAGTATCTAAGTGGACTTTTCTGAGTCCAAGTGTCTACACAGATTAGAGTGGAAAATCTAGAGTTTTCAAGGGAGATGAAAACCCACTCTATCAAAACTAAAGAAAGAAGAACCAACCTTCCTAGACCATCAAGGTATCAACAGTTTGCATCTAAAAGTCGTGATTCCTCTAGACCCATGCACTAGGGGAACATCTTGCATAAGACTAAGCACACCAAACCATGAGCCTCTCCCACAAAAGAGCTACCAATGCTTGGTGTTAAATCACACAAAATATTACTAAGGAAATTTGGAAGCTTATTGCACTCCATCCCTTAACTTTAAACTTTTCTTAGAGAAATTGGTGTAAGCAGTATAGTGTGGAACTCGACATATTTCATTAATAGAGGATAAGTTCCCTTGATACATATGCTTAAGACATCATAAGGTCAAGGCCCTTAACTATAGGCAAAGGTTGTGCTCAAATTCTCGAGGATTCAAGAAATTGCATGAGTCGAAGACACTCACATCAACTTGGATTGCCTTCACCATTGACCACTCTACAAGTAGAGTTTTAAGGACACTTAGCTAATTTAGGCCTTGCTACACTTTCTCGATACTAAGAAGCCATATCTATCTAGCATATAGTGACGACCCTCAAAGTCAAGACTCTGGTGATACCAACATGACATTTTGTCCTGGGGAAAAACCTTTGAGTGGTATTCTAAATCAACTCACACTCAAGCTAGTATACATTACTAGAGGCATCATCATCTTGGCATGATTGGACAATCTAGTGCTTATCAATAGCTAGTCTGCAAGATGTGAAACTAGCATTCAAATCACTTAGGTTTGCAATCCCTGTATTCAAAATATGCTCAAGTGTCATGATTGTGGAAGCTAACAGCAAGTTCTGAGTGCTGCCTTACTCCTTTTTGAACTTTGGTGGTTGTGCAAAGGTTTGATAAAGAATGCAATTGCAAGTTTGGTTGAGCATTCTTGAAATAAAAATCACATTACATTTGGTCACTTTCCTTGAGAAAGAATTGAAAGTGTGTTTGTGAACAATTCACAATTAATTACACTTGGTAAGAAAGGGATTGTTTGCTGTGGTAAGAATGTTAAGTCATTCAAAAAATTGTGGGGAAAAAATCAACCCACCACTAGACATCCCTACACCCTCCAATTCACCCATTAAAAAGAGCAATGATGCTCTCCTAAATGAGTTTCTCAAAGCTCAGGCAGGGCATGATAGGCCGACTAGTCAGATATATCCATCCAATAGGAATGATCAATGCTGGGAAAAGTGACATTGAATAAGAAAAGGCAAGATGCCTAATCACATGCTCATCCTCAACATGGATTGAGCCTTACCAAGTCTAGTGGCGATCTAGACCATGTGCCCCAAATCTAACTCAATGGGTTTCCAAAAATCTAACTCAATGGGTTTCCAAAGCCTTACTCAAAGCACAAGGCTACTATGCTAGCAACAAGCTCATTTGATTGCCAAAGCTCATGCACAAAACCACCCTGACACCCTCATACATGAAATTTTGGGACACCAAACCCCCACAATTAGAGAAACAAGCACCATGACCACCTTACCCAATCATGTTTCTCAAGTTAAGCCTATATAGAGTCCACCCTTTGAACCCTAGTAACTAACTTGCAAAGAATCATAGTCTAATGAGTTGCTAGAACCCCATTGATTGACTATCCCCACTTACATAGAAATGCCAAAGACCACCTACATTGTGCCTTGATCTCATTCACTAGGCCAACACCACCCAATAACTAACTTGCAATGAATCATAGTCTAAATTGACTATCCCCACTTACCAGAAATGCCAAAGACCACCTACATTGTGCCTCGATCTCATTCACTAGACCAACACCAATCAGTGGATGGTGGAACCCCACGTGCACCTAAAAGCAACCTTAATTAAATGTCTATGACAAGCCAAAGCCAAAAATTAGTAATGCTCAATCAAATCAGCCCACAAAAGGCAAGATGCCTCTCTCAACCTTTGACCTTGTTATGTGATAGTCCCTCTTGGAACTAGCTACCAATATGGTTGTAGATACTCATGACAATATCATCACATGTATTTGTTGATGGATTGATAACACTTTCACTCTATTCACTTGCAGCTCTATGAACAACTTGACTTAGGCCTCCTTAATGAAACCACCATAGATGATGCGAGGTCTCTATCGTGCTCATGGCAAGAATATGAACTCATCTTCATTAAGGTCACTTCAATCACCAAGGAGCTTATTGCAACTTAGGTTTCACAAGAGCAAGCTCTAAAAGGAAGGTTAATCACCTCCTTCATATGAACCTATGTTGAGCTCACATCCGATGAATAGCCAACCTTGATTGCCTTACACAGATTGATTCCTTGCTCTTACAATAGTGGTTTATTCTATGAGCACAATGGGAAAGAGATGGATGTCCACTCATGACCAATGCAGGGCAATGGCATGCCATTAAAGCATCAAAGTACGATCCTATCTATATTGCCTTCACCTCCTTCAGGGTACTTTCTATCACTCATAAACACACACTAGAAGATAATGTGATGCTATGTCCATACATCGATTGAGTCCTTAGCAAGGAAGTGCTTCATACTTCTAGTCGAATCGGTTTGTGGGACCTCCTTATTGATGTCCTAACCTACATCATCCATATTGGCATCTGTCCATAGGATACAGACAATTATGCCACCATGGAATACAATTTACACTTTTATGACTAGTGATTGCAAACGTACTTGTTATGACCCTTTGCACAATTCTAAAAATATTGCTCTCATCTAGGAGGAGGAGGGGTTTGTATAAATTCATTCTATAAAATTCAACACTTTTTGAGCATTTTTTGAATCGTTTTTTGACTTTTTTGATATGCAAAAACTTTAGATTTCTTTTGTAGAGGTGCGAAGCTTTGTTTTTCTTAACAAGTTGTACATAAAAGTTTTGTTCTTAATGAATTCAATACTTCTTGAAAACTCACCACACAATGTTGTTATACCTTGAGTATAGTAGGACCAAGAGAAAAAGCTGCATGTGAAAGGATGGCCAAGTCCTAGACACTACTTTTTGAAGATGAACATGTTGACTACAAGGTTAGTACATAAATTAAAGGATATTTCCACTTTTGGTACAAACAAATCCACAACCTAAAATAAGTGATTGCCAAAAATCTAGATGCTAAATAATTAATAGACCAATGTGAATTGTACAAGTACATGGAGAAATTTGAAGGGGACATAAGTTGCAAGCAATGCATAGAATTTCTCATGACCTACAATCCTAACAAGAATAGTGGTTAATTAAAGTGGAAAGCAACCATGGATGGGAATAGGTGGAGATCCCTTTTAATCCAATGGTGGTGCACAAAGCTTTAGGCCCACTAGATAAGTAAGAGAAGGGACCAAATAGAGATGTCTATGCAATGCTAGTGATGGAAAAGCAGAAGGTTTTCACCAATGATAACATCATCCTAGAGGACATCCCAGATCCCTCAACGAAGATTCAAGCTAAGTTGATACATGCCCTATTCTTTGGAAAGATGTACAACTCCTTGATGAGAAGAATCCATGTTACAATGTTGAAAAGTTTGGCTGCTCAAAAAATGGATAATAAAAACCTCAATGCCTACATCATAAAGAGTATCCATGATACAAAAAAGGCATTAAGCTTTGGTGCACAAGAGTCTGAAAAATCATGGCCTGTATTAATAGCAAGTAGAGAGGTAGAAAGGAAGAAAGCAACAACCAAGGCCACTCTGGTGGGATACTAACAACCATTATACAAGAAGTCACAAAATAATTACATCTACAAGCAAAACCATTAGGATAGGAACCACAAGGTGTAGTGGGGCAAGAGATGTCATTCACCTACACTAAAACTCTTGAGCAAGGACCCTCGAAGGAGCAAGAGGAGGAGGAATTCGAGAGATTGTAGTAGGAGATAGAGGAGACTACAAGAAGACTTGTTGCTACACAGTAGAAGCTCCAAACCACCAAGAAAGCACCTAGTAAAAGTGTTGCAACTGAAGCTCCCATGACGAGCTTAGTTGGAAAATGGGAAGTAGCTCAGCTTGAATGCATAACAACTAACATTTAGGCTCAAGCCAGGGCAATAGAGTGACCACTTGAGTTGAGGAGCAAGGGGTTCCAAGATCCGTAGTATAGGAGGTTAAAAACCTAATAACAACAACAAAAGCCACAATCCATATTCATTAGAAGGAAAGAATGGGAAAAATTTATCATTAGGTGTCAACCAAACAAGAGAAGGGCATGATGGAGGATGAGAAGAAACTTGAAAAAGTGAAAGAAGTCTCCAAGAGAGAGGAAGAGGAACATAGGAAAAAACAACAGGAGGAGGAGGAGTGCCTTAGAAAGTAAGAGAAAGAAGACATAGACTTAGTGATTAGAAGATGAGTAGAGCAACCCTTAAGAGTTGAAGAGGTCACTCTAATGACCTCAACCTGGGAGGGTCTTCAGAGGTAGGCACCAAATCAATAGGACCCATAGCTAAGCCACCAACTATCCTAGGCAAAGTTAAGGCTCCATTGGAAACACCTTCCCCTTCACTTGTAGCAGCAATGCCACCCAGTGGATGAATTGGCTAAAAGTAGATTGGAGAGCATGGTCTATTAGCTTGCTACATAGGTTGCGCTCTCTCACAAGCAATATCAGAAGAAGCCATAACCACTAGTATCAGATAGATGGAAATTGCACACCAAGAGTGAAAGGGTTCTTAGCTTCTCTGCCCATGACCACCCTAGGTCCAATACAAAGTTCTGAAGAGCTATTAAAGGAGCTAGAAGAGTAGAGGGATTAGCTGGATGAGGAGAGAAAGTTAATCGTAGAAGCTTTAGAAAAGGAAAAGAGATACTATGCCGCTTGCTAACAATAGTAAACAAGAGATATTTTCATTCTAAAGAAAGAACTAGCTGCACAGCGAGGGAAGGAAATGACAAGGAAAAAGAATATGAAGAGTTGTAGGAACAATGTGAAGTGGAAATAGAAATCCATGTGCAACTGGAAGGCTAGTACGCTCAAGTTATGAAAGAAAAAGTTGAGTTAGAGGAAAAATTGGAGGAGATGAAGCAAGTCTAGGGGAAACAAATAAGGGGGGAGATGGAGGATGCAAAGTGTGCCAAAGAGGAGGCCCAACAAAAGACCTAGCAGCTAGTGGAGTTGGAAAACGAGATAGAAAAATCCACACATAACTATGCCTAATGCCAAAAATCAATTTAGCCCATGAAGTGCAACAAAGAAGCATCCTTGCCCAAACTTGGAAAAAATAGAAACCACATTGGTGATCCTTGGCTAAATGTCAAACCAAGGGCTAGAGATAGCAAAGGAAAAGGTAAGTCAGTGAGAAAAAAAAAGTGGATGCATTGCAAAACATGGCCACCTATTTAGCACATGCAGAGTGTGAAAGGAGCATGGCAATAGAAAGAGTTAAGGAAATTGAGGCAATGATGTAGGTTCAATAACAAGGCTTCACCAACACATTACTTGAGGTGTGGCAGCCATGTGAGGATGACATGATGGACAACCTCAAGAAGAATCTGCAACTCACCAGACATGCACTCAAACATAGTTCAGAGGTGACAATTTCCTAGTGAGAGTATATCATGACAAAGGAATAATTGGTATGGATGCTTAGAGAAATGGAGCTCTCCAAAAAACAACTAAAGATGATTGGAATAGCCATCATTGAAGAATTTTCCCAAACCTTGGAAGCACCACTATCATTACCTCTTGCACTTGAACTAAACTAGGAGTAATAAGAGCATGAGCAATGAGCATCCCTCCACTCAAAACTACTACAGAAACATAAAGAGCACTCGCCTCTCCAAGAAATATTATAGAAACCTTCCAAAAAAGAAGATAATGGGTGAAAAGAAGTAGAAGGAAGCTCCCTACCCCACTACTCAATTAGTGCCAGACATACCCTTCTCGTAGAGAGGAGAATACTTATTGATTAGCTGGGATAGAGAACTCATAACTTGGGAAGAATGGGAGGCTCAAGAATTACCTATGCAATTTACCTTTATCTTTTCATGTGGGCTTAGAAAGATGTCGCCTTTGACAGGTGTAGAGAGTGTAGCTCAGGTGGCATTAAGGTTAGGGAAAAGATTCCTAGATCAAAAGATTTAGGACCCTAGATTGTGCAACATCAATTAATAGATTATTACATGATAAGGTGTTTGAGGTGCCATGGACTATTAAAGGTTACAAGTCTTGACCTACTTGGAGAAGAAACATCTTGGATGACAACATAGAAGCATAGGTGGACTTTTGTAGCTTACTACCATCCAAAAGAGGGAACCTCACTTATATGCCTTATCCTAGGCAACATGGACTACAACTCTGCAAGGCATGGTAGGCATGATTCTCCTTTGATATATAATGTCAATGCAAAAAGTTTAGAAGATAGCCTCAAATTTTGAGATAGAAGGACTTATTTCCCTTAAAAGATTTGTATAACATTTCTCTTCTTGCCTAGATCCCACTTGTATTGCAACATGCAATTATTTAAGATTGCTTCTTCAACTAGTCAATCAAAAGAAGGTGGTAGAGAAGAGGAGGATCTCCACCCATTGTTCTTTGATGTGAATGTAGGAATAGATAGGCAAGCTATGGTGTGATTACACTACACTACTATCGACATATTGTTTTGAGCTACTAGAAGATATGAATGTTAGCCACTTCACTAGTTGTAACCACCCTTTTCTCCCAATAACACCCTCGGCAACAAGATTTGCATTGAAGGCTTATATGATGAGCAAAGCACGCTTAGAAAGATCGTTGTGGCCACTACCTCGACAACCACCCAGGAATCATAGAGGGTCCCAATGAAGTCCTCCTCATTTACTGGTACATAATGCCTTGTAAAAGAAAAAAATGTAGAAAAGAAAAACACTAAGGACTTGTTGAATGCTGAAATGACTTGTGTTGTTTGGTTGATTTTTGTTGTTTTTGTGGGTTGAATGGTTGATTTTACATGATGATTGAATGGTTTGGAAGTGGTTTGAGAGTGTTTTGGATAGGGTGGAATGGTTTTGATAAGATCATGATGTTTTTCAATAGAGATATGAAGTTCTGTGATGTTCTATTAATGTCCTTATAATGTCTAATTGGTTCTGATAGCTTTTGTTTTGTTCTATTTTTCTTCTATATGGAAGGATGGAGTGATGATTGATGAAGTTTGAGGTTTTTTGAAAGCTCATTGAATGGTTTTTGATGGTTTAGATTGGTTTTAGTTGAGATGGATGCTTTTTGTTGACCTTTTGTAACCCTCTATCGAGCTTCTGTAGATCCTTTGTTTCTATTCTGTATGCTTCTATAAGTGTTCTGTTGGATGAGGGTGTAGTATGGGAAAGTTTTCTAGCCTTTGAAAGAGGTGAATGCAAGTTCAAAAGAGCTCAAGGAAGTGGAAGAAGTAGCTATTGAAGACTCAAGAGAAGACTAGAGTGAAATGACAGTAATGAGCCGTGAAGAGTCAATGTAGTGGCTTTGGTGACCTTTTATATTAGACACACTTCTTGGGAGGGGTATTCACGACCAAAGAATGGTTATTGTGAGTGATTATTGAGTATTGTAGTAAAGAGATGATGTACTATTGAGAGAGAGAGAGAGAGAGAGAGAGAGAGAGAGAGAGAGAGAGAGAGAGAGAGAGAGAGAGAGCCAATTCTATGCAAAACAATGTGTCTATCTATGAGAGATTGTGAGAGAAAGCTATGGAATCCCTGAAGATGAATAATATGTGATATCTTTCCATTCAAAGTGAAGTTTTTTTTTTTTTTTTTGTCTATCAAATAATTTTATGAAGAATATAAAGAGTATGATGGATTTTGTTGAAGTTAAAGCCATGGGAGAATTGTTTCTATGAAGTTGTGTGAAGATTTCTCATTCTTAGTGTACTTTTCTTTGTTGAGATTATATCAAATATAAAAAAGATGGTTTTTGATAGTACAAGATAGATTTTCTTGCAATAGAAACTCCATTTTCCTTATTGTTTCTCTAGGGGCTCCATGTTTTTGATGAGCAAAACTGGGGATTTTGTGATGAGAGGGGTATTAAATGTTAGTTGATCTCCCTACATATCCCATCCCAAATGGTATAATTGAGTACATGATTCATATCACCAAGATGTGAGAAAGAGCTAGGCATAAACACTATTTTTGCACTTAGATTACTTGTGGAGCTAGCAAATGTGGTAAATGAGTTTTTTCAACACGACAGACTACTAAGGTAGAATTTAGTGTGGGTGGCAATTCTTCCAAAATGGATTTTCAAATTATGAACCTTGAGGCTTATGCATGTCTAGTGGGTATGGATTGGTTGATTCGAAACAATGCCCAAATCCATTGCACAAAGGAGTTCGCAATATGCTTAGCTAGGTAGGCTTATTGTAGAACTTTTGGGTTAAGATAGTTACTACTACTATGCATTTGATTGACCAATCCCCATGTACTACTGTTGACTATCAGGTTGTAGAGGAGGTATTGTTTGGAAATCCTCTATTATATTCTCATTTGTATGTCCTTTGTAAGGCTTTCTACCATGTTTCTAAGGAGCAACATTCAACCTCACAAGCCCAATTCTCTTGCCCCAGATTTATTGGGGGTAAAGGTGCCCATGCCTAACCGCCCATGTATTTATTACACTAATAATATCCACACATGTGTACACTATAGGGGGTTGGCGTCCACCACTATCACTTTATTCATTAATCTTTTAGTGACATTTGAATAAGGAAAGACCGATCAGACATTGCAACTGTTGGAGTTCCCACATACAATGTCTCTCTCTCTTGCTCTCTTGTTCCATCCACCATAGCTCTTGCTTTGCTCTTACTTTCACTTTTGTGCTTTCACTTGGGCTCTACCTTTCAACTGGCATTAGAGCCAACCATTCAAGGAGCTTCTTCATCCTTTACTTCAGCAAGGTTTCAAAGCTTCAACTCAAGGTTTCATGATAGCTATTGTTTCTTCCTCTCAAGGTATGCATTGAGTTTTTCCTCCTTCCAACTTGTTCTAGCTTATTGCGTACTTATTGAGGAGCTTCCTAAGGCTTAGCCAAATCTATTGAGTGCTTATTGAGTTGAGGAGTAGCCATTTTATTCATTCTGAGTGGATATAGAGCATGTTGTAAAAGTCATGGATAGCTATGGCAGATTGACATCATTGTCATATAACTTTTGCATATAGTATCAGATTTAGGCATTCTATAGCTAAACATGAAGGGTGCGATAAGAACTACAAATTTAAGGATGCATAGAGTTGATTTTGTATAGCTTTTATATTTTCTATTTCACATAGAATAGAACTGTTCTGGTTTAGATAGCAAATAGTAAATCGATAATGCATGTTTGATGCTTTGGGGATGCTATATTGTGCCCTAACAATATGCTTATGCTTTTGGAATTGATTTGAGCTTGAAATAGCTCAGATTTCATAGTCATTTTAGTATTGTAATAACAATGCAACAAGCATTTATAAGTGAAAAGCCTATGCCTAATGCTCATTGATGCTTTATGGGATACACAATGGATATACTACTACTTTGATTGTTATGTATACCTGCCGATATGTTATTGCATGATTTTGAGTTGAGATTTGAGCTCCATTACATTGATCTTGGTTGTGGTTACATGGCTTGGTTACTTCAATGGCTTACATAATTATGGGCTTGAATAATCTATTGGGTTCTATGCTCCCAGCATATGCTTCATGTATCTTGGATACTTGGATGTCATATACTTGATGTTTTAATAATGCATTGCTTGTTTGGCATTAAATTTTGTTCTAATGGGAGTTACCTATGCTATTTTGGATGTTCCATGGAGCTTTGGATTTATGAAATTGAGCTTGAGCTTACTTTCACTGAGACCATGGGACACTCACTTCATGTACATCCTCTCTTGATATGTATTGGATGTACTTACCCTACAGTGGGCTGATTTGATCACTTATTTTGGACATAGCAATTATGTCTATGTTGTCAGTGATATTTATATGCTTTTGGAATATGTATCGAGCTTTGCTCAGTCACTTATGCATTTGGCTATTCTTTTATCTTTACCTGTGTATGATGTCTATGCCTACCACATGTATGGTTACTGACACACTATAATTGTGACAACTTTTAATGCCGGTTGTTTCTGGTCTTTCTTTCTTGGTTGCTCACATTGGGTTGTTGGCATCCTACTACAATTATTATAAGAGCATGTCATTTCAGTTTTATGCATTCTATCTAAGGGTAGTCACTTGGATTTTATAATTACTTGATGACAATATGTGGACAACTCACTATTTTGGCAGTTTCTCTTGTTTAGCCCTCGATTTGGCTATGATTTTTGGATTATTTTGTTATCTTTTATATCAACCTCTATCTTGGATTTTCCTTTGATTTCTTATATTGTGGTTGGTGGATCGAATGACAATGCTATAAGAAGTTGGATGGTACAAATTATAACTATTGGAAGGCACAAATTCGGTAGGTTCTAATGCAAAAATTGTAGATCAAGCCATTGAGACATGAGGATATAATGCCTAAATGCTTTGATGCAAAGGATAGGGCTAAACTAAATGAGTCATGTGAATCTACAATTATTTTTTCATCTCTAAGTAGGTCTATTATAATATTATCTTTAATGGATAGACTGCCCTGACAGTTATGGGGTAAGATTCGTAATGTTTATGATAAACAGAGCCCTACCTCTCAAATGTATTGGTTGAAGCATTTCATGGACCTTCGTATGAAGGAGGGGACCTCCATGTCTGGTCACTTAAATGATTTTCATTCTATTTTCAACCACTTGTTTTTATAGGGGATTGAATTTAAGGAAAATCTTCCTCTCTTATTCTTGTTGTTTACATTGCATAAGTCATGGGACACATTTCGCACTGCTATGTGTAAATATGGCTGTTAATGTTGAAATTACAAGATATAAAGGTTGCACTCTTGAATGAAGAGGTTAATAGGAAGAATATGTAGATCTTCTCATTACTCTCATGCTTTGATAGTGAGAGGAAATAATGGTAGGAGCGGTAATGACCACCGTGGAAGAGACTCTCAAAAGTCTTATTCTCAATCATCTGGATGGAAAATCTTGCAGTAAGTCATCCTATGGCTGTAAGTTTGCATAAACTTGTCACTATTATGGGAACTAGGGTCATATTCGGCTACGTTGTCATAAAATGCATGATAACAAGTGCAAACAAAAGGAAAAGAATAAAGTGCAGGAAAAGAATGTTGATCATAGCATTCTCCCTAGCAAATCTAGTGTTAAAATTGAAGAGGTTACTATCATGCAAACTGATTTTGATGATGACTACATACTTGCAGCTTCTTCTCTTGATGTTTTGTAGTTGACTAATGCCTTGTCTACCTATGTGTTAGCATCAATCACCATCCCTCCTCTACCAAGACCTCCTCATCGACCATCCATCCCAACATTTCTCGGTTGTAAAAACAAGCTACCTTTGGCTTGAGTACCATGTGACTAGCACTCATCTAGGAGGGGGGCCATAATGTTAATTAGAAATAGAAAAGGCCTATAAGTTCTTAGGAAAAAAGATTGTTATATGAATTAGTCTGATATTTCATTGAGAGTGGGCATCCCTTCCATGCAAATTGTATCAAATTAGATAACACCATGAGGTTAGGATATGCAGTAGTTAAATTTCTCAATAAAACTAAAGTCTAGCTACATGCAAAAGGGAGAAAGGATGGTCATGTGGTCACAGAGAGGGCTAGATACTCAAGGGGAATAGGAAAAAACTAACTCCAAAAATCATGTATAAAAGAGATAAAAAATAATAGATCAATCTATTCACATGTGTGCTAACTTTGTTATCTCTCTATCTTGCTACTTTATTGTCTATGTGTGAGTGAGGGAGAGGGAGGGTAAGTGTGTGTGTGTGGAGTGAGGAACAAAATTATAAGAAGCTCTTTGTATTCTTTGCCCTTCTTCTCCATCCTATCCTCTTAGTGAATTGTAAATGCAAGTAGAAGTGTGTAAAGTTGAGAGTGCAAGGGAGGGAGAGACATAGTATGCAAAGTTCTCCTTTTCTCTTCATCTCCTCAAGCTTCTCATTGGCAACTCCTTTCATATGTGGGAACTATTAGAAGTAAGGTCAAAAGTGAAGGGTGCATATGTGGATGATGAAGTGTAGCTCACTGACAAAAATGATTGCAATGTGATGAGCATTGGTAAGTGCATTTTTTACTTTTTGTATTGAGTTGTTTAGTTTTGTTTAAGCATATGAGTAGACTAAGTGAGAGAGAGTTGCCTGCTTCATGCATTAAAACCCTTGAATCAATAAGGATATGTCCCGTGGTCCCAATGTTGAGCTCATAGAGTGCAACATTTTGGTCTTGTTCACAACACTGTAGCATCCCCCCCCTCGTGCATAAGAACGCCCCCCCCCCCCTCATGGTAGTAGGCGCCACCCCCTACCCCGTGATTTCAGCGCCGGCCCCTGCTCCGCCAACGTGCCATGCCCCCTGCTCTGCCAACACCTCCGCCAGGTTGCCAAGGATGTCGCCACCATCATCATCATCATTTCGACGCTGTTAGGCCCCCCTGTCAAAAAAAAAAGAAGAAGCTTCTTGAGAAGCTTCCTAGGGGGTGTTTCACCCGCAGACCATGGGAGGATGCAATTCATCCGCGAAGGGAGTTCCCTTGTGGGAGGGAAGGACTGCCAGTTGCAGGGAATTTCAGCACACCCTCCACCTGCGCTAGCCCCGATTGCGATGGCCCCAAAGCGCCACATGAGAGGAGCACATGCAGGAGTAAGAGGGGCACATGTAGGAGTCCCCACCCGAAGCGCAAAAGCCAATAATACCCCTCTTGTAGAAGTTCAGGTTCCATCAAATTCACCCTTTTTGTTTTCGCATGATATGGGCACATTAAGTATAAATTCGCATAGGGAAAACTTAGTTGCATTATTAGAACGCTTTGTTTTAAAAAGATTATAGGAATGTTCGAAAAAGTTTTAAATTGCATGACAAGGTACTCATATTCCTCACACCATCGTGATGAATGGTTGTTGCATTCTTGAATGTATGGTTCATGTGTTAAAAGATGCACTCATGCAATAATGTCCTAGTTGCATCGCACACATAGGTTAAATTTATATTGTGATGCTCATGTGCATTGGAAGGTTTGCATTGGGTAACTTACATGGGCAAGAATGGGTTATGTTGTACACAATGCATTTGTGCAATTTAAAAAAAATCCCTTGTGGCGACCGTAAATAGGTTGATTCGTAGAAGGATGTTTAATTAAAGAATAGGTAGTTGCTATGGAGGGGAATAAAAGGGTTATATTTTTGCATAAGCAACTGCATTCTATTTTGTGAGACTTGCATGGGAAAGGAAAAGATTATGTTTTTATTTCAATATCATTGTAACTGTACATAGTATAACCTGCATGCATAAGTAAATGTATGAAAAGGAAAATAGTTATATTTCATTTGATGAAAAGCATATAGGATGAAATACGCATGAAGTGATAGTTACAATTAATATGAAAAGATAGGCGCTTGTAGAGTTAATCCAACGATCTCACACTTAGATCATTCTGTGTTGCAAGTAATGAGAGGGTACCAGGTCTTAGGACATGAATACTAGTAATATCGACAAAAGGAATGTAATTCCTCAAGATCGGCACTACTACATATCTCAAGAAACTAGTCTACAAGGTCAGATGCTATTGCAACTAAACCATAAGATGCTACTACTACATCTTAGGCCAAATGAGGTGAGATCTAATTACAAGTTAGAAGTCGAGTAGTCGCCCTACTACAACTCTCTCTCTTGGGGACCGATTTGTCAAACTTATGGAAATTGTGAATTGCCAATAAGCAAATTGACCAACCGAGGATGACGGGGTTGTCCAAGTTCTATTCTAAAAGGAGACCTAAGGTAAGGATAATTGGGGTCAGTAGGGTACAAACCCTAACCCCCAAAAAAAAAGGGGAAACAAGCAACCTAGCTGGCCAAGCCCTTGGAATCTTGCCAAGTCGCGAAAGATCTAGGATCGAATGCTGGGAGTATTCGGGAAAAAGGAATCACACCTTAGTAGTTGGTCGTACGAACGACCACAAAAATGATCATGATTGTACTCTTAGGTACATTGTTGAACTTCTTTGCTCAAGGAACTAATTCAAGGCCAAACACTTAATGCTTCAGGTTAATAGCTTGGAGGGAGAGGCAGGTTCAGTTACCTCCGACTGCATGCCTGGCCCTATCTAAGGGGGTTGTTAGCCGCGCCGGGTACATGGACTGAACCCGCCACGAGGCAGGTTCAGTTACCTCCGACTGCATGCCTGACCCTATCCAAGGGGGTTGTTAGCCGCGCCGGTTACATGGACCGAACCCGCCACGAGAGGTCTCTCCGTAGGTGCTACTTGGAGTGGGAGGATGCTTGGGTGCCAGGGGAGGCTCTGGCCATAAATTCCTTGCCTCCAGATCCCGCACAAGAGGCCGACATGACTCAAGATGGGATCTCGAGGCCCGTGTACTAGTCTACGGGTGAAACTTGGAGCAGCAATCCTATTGATTGCTGGGATAGCCTTCAGGCATGATACTTGATGTATTCCAAGACTATGATAAATAAAGGTCAAATATTTGGAAAAGGAACTTGATTGACATTGTTTTTTTCTATGTCGGTGCATAAGTTACGTGAAGGAACCTATGTTTAAATTGATTAATTAAGGAAGCTGCCTTTGCATGTCAAACATAATGTGGTAGGTAATTAGATAACTAAGAAACCCGAGGAAAGTGTGGTGGATGCGACTTGGGTCCGTCCTACAGAAGGGTGGTCTCGGTTAGCTGGGAACTTTTCTCAAAAGACGTGATAACGAGACTATGAAGACCTAGAGTCAGTAGAGTTAGAATCCCGATTTATGTTGTTTTAGGAGAGTGGAATGGAAATGTGCCTTATGGGCAGAAAGGTTGAGCTTTGCAACCCTCTCGTTTCCCATTCTCCATGAACCAAGTGCAGCATAAATCCGCTTCAACTTTGTTGTTCCTATGCAAAGTGGTTCATCTGGAGCTCGACACTAGCTACTTCCTAGAGACTTGGCTGATAGGAAAGAAACCCTGACTTCAGATCGGTCATAAGTGGGAACGGCCGGATACTTCTGCTTCAGGCAAACTTGGGAAGACCTAGATTGCAAACCTTGTGACATTCCTTGCGAGTGCCAGGTGGTTCTTTCTAGACTCCCCTCCCGATGGGCTGCTAAGACGTGTCCCACAAGTGGACAAGCGGATACGTTACAAACACCAAGGGTACATCAACCATGTAGTTGGTGGCATGCCTTGCATATTGTGTATGTATCAACTCCAAAACACACATGAATAGACGGTTTTTGTTTTTTTCATTGGTTGACATAGCAAATTATTAGGTTTAGTTTTTGTTAATGGAGTAAGATATTTGTATAATTCATTGAGTGGTTGATAAACCTTAGGCATAGAAGATTCAATATATTTTCTTGTATTTTTAGAAAATGTAAAAACACAAAGGGAATATCATTTGTCACATGTAGGATGGGAACATGAAATAAGATTTCATTAGAGTAAATTCAATTACATAAAGGAGCCTATATGCATGTCAAAATGAGCATGCTCAGCCTTATGGGAAGAAGAAAGGTAATTTGTGGGGTGAAGAGTAGAGAGAAGACCGCCTCATGAGGAAAAGGCCTAGGAGAGATTGACTGAAGTGGGAAGAGAAAGGTACTCTCCACCACATAGAAACAAGGACTAATGGTTTTGTGAATCTTTTATTCTTATCTTGGAGTCCTACGCAAAGGGGTCTACTTGCAATCACTCTTTATGATCATAGCTATACACATTACCAATTGTCCATGGTTTCTAACATATATAGCGCACATGATCTCCTATAATCACTCTTTATGATCATAGCTATACACATTGCCAATTTTCCATGGTTTCTAACAAATATAGCGCACATGATCTCCTATAATCACTCTTTATGATCATAGCTATACACATTGCCAATTGTCCATGGTTTCTAATAGGTATAGCGCACATGATCTCCTATAATCACTCTTTATAATCATAGCTATACACATTGCCAATTGTCCATGGTTTCTAATAGATAGCACACATGATCTCTTGTAATCACTCTTTATGATCATGCTAATCCCTATAGGGATCTATCCCAAACATACATATTGTCCTTAGTGATTGGACCTAATCGAATAAGGTTTTTGATTGTACATGATAGCATCACCTTAGTGTTTATGACTTGTAGACCATGGCACGAGGATAGTAGTGTTTGTGAATTAATAATCGACATCCACAATTGCTACAAATCACTGGCTAACACCTCCATAATACCTCCCATCTCTGAAAACTCTCTCCTTTACTGCGCACCATCTCTACCCTTCACCTTTAATCCTCCAACTTCAATCAACAACCTACCCTCTTCCCTTCTATATCATCATCTCATCAAATCCCCTTTCTTCTCAACCCTACCACATCCACTTTTGAAGGCATTGCAAGAAGGGGGAGATTCATTGAACCACTAGAAAGGAGCTACGCTACCAAGAGAGAGAGGAGGAACTACTAAGATTAAGAGACAAAGAGGAGTTGCAACCATCAAGTCACCATAGGGTATAAATTTATTGCTACAACCTTCTCAAGCATTAAGAATGAGTACCTATCATCATTCATTGATTGGGAGTGGTGCATGAGAGAGAGGGGGGGCAGCTAATACCCTAGTTCTTCTTATTCCCACCATTTTCACAAGGGGGAAGAGAGAGGAGATTCAAAGGGTGGAGGGTGGCAACTTGTCTTTTATCTAATATAATTAATAAGTCAAATATTCATTGGTTTGGCTATGGTGCTTTTAGTTGTTGGCTTCTTCTACTCTCATGCACAGTGCACATGCACATGCACATGCACACACATATTCACAATGCATTATTCACACATATATGTACGGGCATATTGCACAAACACTACACAAGTGCATTGCACCACCGTACACCATAAATGTACTAGTGCACACCACCAAGCGTTACCCCCTCACATTGCACTGCAACACTGCATAGATTGCACTTTCCCTTGCTACACTACACCTAGTGTATTGTCACACATCTACACATTAACCCTCGTGCGCAATGCACTATACTAGTGCATTGTGCACACAGACATGCACATAGCCTAGCGCATATGCACACCTTAGTGCACTCACCATCCTAGTACATTACTCCTTTCATTGTATCTTGTATCCTAGTGCACTAGCCTCAACATTTCACCCTAGTTTAACTCCTTACTACACTAACCTTAGTGCATTATGCACTAGCCTAATGCACAAGTGCACTACACTAGTGCACACCATTATGTACTAGCCCAAAATCCTAGTGCACTATACCCTTGTAGACACCTCATACCCTAGTGCATACACACCCACATCCTCCTTGTATACCATTGTGCACATTGCTTTTTACACCTAAGCACATACATCACACTGTTAGGTTAGCCTTGCCACAGTGCATTGTGCACACATGCACATGCATTGTGCACCCACCATGCAGTAGCATACCCTAGTGTACATGCACATGTACATACCTTCTTACACATAAAGTAAGATGCACTTGTGCGCTAATTGTTGTTTCTTTTCTTTCTCTCTCACCCCGGCACCTACCTTGTTCACAAGGTGGGTCAAGGGGAAGCAGGCAGAAGGAAAGTGACACCTTACAGTGCATTAGGCATTACTCCATCATAATCTAGTTTAGATCCACTACACATAGAATACACTACACCAAATACCATCCTAGTGCATACAATTGTGCATTGATCCCATGATAGTGAATTGCACCTAGCACACTACATTCTGTAGACCTATGTGCATTGTGCACTGAACTAGTGCACTAGCATACCTTAGCATATGCTCACTAAGCACTGTTTCTAGCTTAGTGTACAACAACTAGTGCACTATACTTAGGGTACCACACCATGTAGCGAATTAGCCCAGGGCATAAGACATTGTTGTGTAACACCTAGCCATTCAACCCTAGTTCACTATATAGTGCACTAGCTGCACTTGTACACAGTCAATGCATGTACACTAGTGTACATGTGGACTAGTGCACCCACCCACAAGTACCCATTAGTGCACTTGTTGAGCTTGACCCAATGCTCTCACTGTTTATATACCGTGCATGGTAGTATAGTAACATAGTAGCTCTATCCTTTATGCCAAGCAAAGTGTAGTACATAGTGCACTAGCTCACTACCTTCATGCATAGTGCACATGCACCAACCCTTGCACTAACCATACTAGCTTACTCACTTTGTAGCTTGCCTAGTACACATCATCTCTAGGACACCCCATATGTGCAAACCCTAGTGCACTATACCAATTTACAATGCATGCTCATGGTGCATGACACTCAAAGGACACATACCCTTGTGCACGTTATCTTAGGGCATTCAACCTTATGTACCTCACACATTGACCACTACACATAGGCACCCTAATTCACCCTAGTGCACATTACTTGCATTAGTGCACAATGTACATATATAGTGCACATGCATAATGTACAAGCATTGTGCACTAATCCCCTAGTAAACATAGGCATCCTAGTTCGCCCTACTACACATTACTCACCTAAGTGCATAGTACACATGCACAATCCACATGCATTATGCATGAGTATTGTACACTAGTTCTCTACATTGTCACACTACTTGTCCATATTCCTCTTACATGCAACCCCTAGTGCACACTAGTGTACCTAACCACCACATCTCACCCACATCATCACATCAACCTTAGTGCATGTTCACTAAACTAGTGCATTAGTACACAACTGTAATGGAGTATGATCCCTACACTTGTAACTCAGTACATACTTCTATGCATGTAGCCTTTGCACATCATGCCTACATCTAGATATGGGCTCACATCCCTTGCATTTAGTCTAGCTCACATACACTAGTGCACATTGCGCACATGCAATACTGCATCCTTGAGCACTAATTTAGGGACGTCAAAATTTGAGCACAGGAACCTTGTTTGTAAACCACCTAGTATTGTTTGAGATTAGCACACAACACTTGCATCCACGTATTTACTGCGTCTCAGGCTCCACATTTATGCATAGCCTAGAGCACTTATATGCATGTGCACATGAACTCAAGCCTTCTAGTATGCTCACTAGGCACATAATCCAAAACACTAGGGCATGTAAAGACATATAGTAGGTTCATGTGCTTTTTCTACAGATTTTGTTGCATTTTTACTAGATACTACAACATGTTTCCAGAAGTTTAAAAGCAAGCATAAAGTTACAAAATAGTATATTTGCAAGGCATAGGAAGATATCAAGAGACATAGATTGCATGAAGATGAAGAATGTATATGGGAAATGTATGATGAGTTGTCCTATGTTGATACCATGGATGAGCTTTTAGACATGTTGAATTCTAGGTTGAAAACTGTAAAAAATTTTATTAAAATATGCTCCTTGGATATGTATTAGGTAATTGAAGACTTTGAAAAAGAAGAATATATATGTTCAAATGAAAGGGCTAACATAAGGGTTGATACAAAGTATAGAACTATGGACAAGAAGATTAAGCCTATTGCACTGCCATTGCCTTCCAATAGTGAGGGGAAGATTGAATTAGCTTCTCATCAGTTGAATTTGAGAGGGTAGAAAAATATTGTGTATTGGTTTATAGAAGAGTCTCTAAAGGAATTAAAGATTGGCTGCTAGGATTTTCTTACACATGCAAAGAGACAATGTTTTAAGGATATGCTATCTAGACATGGAAGAGCATTTGCATTTTAGTTGCATGAAATTGGTTATCTAGGTATTGAAATAACTATGGTTATTTTTGCTATCCTCATGTAACTTAGAATTTATAGTCGATTCCTATGCTTATAGCTCATCTATTTAAGTTGATTGACTTGCTAAGAGAGAAAATTAGAATGGGAGTCGTGGAACATTCTTCAGTTCCGTATTCAAACATAAGGGTGGGTCCAATTGTGGATGAATTTGCATAAGCTTTTGTTGGAATAGCTATTTACTCTTTACGTTATCTGTATTTTGGTCATGTTTTAGTTGGCCATAGAAAGCAGAGATCTTATAATTATGAAAACACCACTAGGTTTGGTGCGAATGTGCACTTTGCCACAAGGAGAAATGAATTCTATTACTCATGCGATGAATTCCATGAATAAGGTTTTGTGAGATTATATACCACAACTTACTATGCCTTTTCTAGATGACATATCAATAAAAGGGTGTGCGGAAGAGGACAAAGATGAAAAATTGGATGAAAGGGATGTAGGAGATTTTTTGTAGACCACATAGTCGACTATGGAATGATCTTGATTGGATTGGAAGAATTGAATCTCACTCTTTAGAAGTCAACCTTTGGAGTAAATGTGGTCTTGATTGTGGGTTGCATTTGTGGTCTATGTGGAAGACAACCATCTCCATCTAAGGTGGATGCTATTGAGAGAATGGATAAGAATTGCACATCAAAAGTACATAAATTTTTGGGAGCTTACCTATCTTATCTCATATGGATTCCATAATTTGCACATATTACAAATGCCCTTTATTAGTTGTTAAGAAAGGGACAAAATTTTTAGTGGCAATGCACACAAAGGCAATGATAAAGCTAAAAAGGCTATTGCAGAATAGGACCTACAAAGGTTGATTATACACATGGAAGACATCATTATTACTGATGATACGAGTCCTATAGGCATTGGTTGAGCCATTGACAGGATGATGAGGAGGGAAACATGTATGCTATAAAGTTTGGGGATAAAATGATGAATGGATGCAAAAAAGGTATCCATAAATTGAATGAGAGTTGTGGGGAGTGGTTAGTACCTTGAAGTGTGATACCTATCCTTGATTCTAAAAGGCACCCACCCTTCTTCATTTTGGCTTTAGCTAGCTAGGATCTAATGAATAGAGTTTAAGGTTGTTTAGAATGAAGGCACTTAATAGAGTGAACAAAATAATTTGCAAATATTGTCTTAATCAGATGATACCTAGTCCACATTCACCATTCTGCACTGTGATAAGTGGACTAGGTTATGGATCCCCATCCCTTATTATTTTCATAATCCCATAGAAGGGCTCCAAACTCTCTCCCTATCATTCCCTAGGCAATGCCACTAAAACAAAGCACATATGTGGTCCACGTCGAAAGGACGGATGTCTATTTGAGTGAGATAGGTGAGGACATCCTTGAGGAAGTCATCAGAGTCGATCCTGCTAGCAATGTGTAACTCTTCCTCGGTCAAAATTCAATCTAAATGCAAGTGGGTCAAGAGATGCTCTTCTAGGGGTCAATTACGAATGGTAGTCATCAACACCCTATAGGAGGTTGGAGCTATATAAGTGGGGTCATACTCCAAGGTTTTGATCGCACATCATTGCTTAGCATTAGTCATGATTTGGTAGCCCTCTAGCTCCCATTGAAGTTGGAGAACATACCATTTCCTCAAGGAAGCTTTGGTTCATAGGCCCCAGCTTTGGCTTCAATGGTTTTCATGTCTTGAGGTTTGGTGGGTTGTGATGGGTCACAACCCCCCTCATAAACTTAACGATGGGTTTCTCTACCAATGCCTTTGCAAACTTTGAAGGAGTCGCATAGCCCTTGCTAAAAGTGGTGACTATACATATGTTGCCTATGGCAAGGTGAACACACTGGGACTCATAGTCGACATTGCAATGAGCTTACTTTTTAAATATGCATCGTCCTAACAATGATTCCATTCCTACACCTTTAGTGTTTGGCAACACATAGAAAATCATTTGTATGCTCTTAGACTCAATAGAGATTACTACTTTGCACTTTCCCAAAAGTGCATATGATCGGCCCCCAAATGGGCTAAGTTTGGCATTGGTGGCCTGTAATTGCGGTTTGCTAATTTGGATTCAATGATCATGAGTTAGGACATTAAAGTCAGCTCCCTCATCGATCATTGCATTGAGGGTGGTCGTGTGCTTGGCAGACCATTATGTTTAGGTAAGCTGGTTCTACTATTTCCTCGTCCTCATCTTCAATCTTTGTAATTGTGGCCACTTGATAGGGGACTCTAACATTGGAGGCTCATGTAATGGATGCGTGGGAGGGTAGTACTTCTTAATGCAACTACCATTGAAGAAACCTATGCCCTCTTCCTCTAGGGTTTCTAGTTCCACATTACAGGTTTTACTAATGGCATGGACTCTGAAAGGCCCTAGTAATTTGTGGCAATAATGATGTATTTGGCTTGCAAATACTATGTCATAGGACTAATCGACCCAATCAAGTCAATTTTTCACTTCTTGAAAGGCTGCCTTGCAATGATCGGGGCTAGCTCCATTTGATCTTTGCGAATAGGGACCTTGGTCCGTTGGCACTCTTTCAACGTTTTACAAATTGTGCTACATCGCGGAAGAGAATAGACCACCACAGTTGAGATTGCAGCATCTTGTGGGCTATTGTATCTCCATTGAAGTGTCCTCCTGCAATCCTACCATGTGCCTCTGCCAATACATCATGCATTTCATGCTCGCACACACATGTACATAGCAACCCATCTTGCCCCACTCTAAAAAGTTGGCCTGCTAAACTGATAGGGTTGGATTTTAAGGATGAGTCACCTAAGTCGGGCCTTCTTGATAAGTCATTCAGGGAGTCCATGCTTACGCACTTGGACTATGTCTTCTATCCAATATGGCATCAAATCAGCTCTAAATAAATCTCTCTCGCTAGACAAGTAAAATAAATGCACGTCTAGCAATTCGTCCAAGATACCTTGTCTAGCGACTTCTCCTATGGGTATGCGAGACATATGGTTAGCCATGTAATGCTGCTTTCCCTTGCATATCACCATGGAGAAATCAAATTCTTAAAGCAAAAGTAACCATCCAGCAATGTGTCCCGTAGCGTGAAATTTATTAACAAGATAAAGCAAAGCCTGATAGTCAACAAAGAAGGTAAAAGGCATGGCCAAAAGATAATGCCACAATTTCTTTACAGCAAATACCATGGCTAAGCCCTCTCTCTCCGTTGTTGAGTAATTCATTTTTGTATTCGTGAGTTGACTGGTAGATTTACTCGCTGGATAGTCTAGGTTGTGTTCACCAAGTTGGCACAACACAGCTCCCACAGCGAATTTCGAAGTGTCAATGTGAACTTGGAATGCGATTGTCCAGTTTGGAGCTTGTAGAATTGATGCAGTGTTAGAGCCTGTTTCAATTCCTCATATGCATGCTGACATTCCTTGGTCCATTTGAATATAATCAACAACTTGTATAGAGGTTTAGCAATCAATGCATAGTTCAACACAAAGCGTTGATAGTATCCTATGTGGCCTAGGAAACATTGAACTCCCTGGTAATCGGATGGTGATGGAAGATCAACAATAACTCTGCCTTTCGAGAAGTCCATAGGCAATGTCGTTCTTGACACCACATGCCCTAAGGTGCATCCGTGCTTTACCCAGAACTGGCACTTTAAGGGATTTAATGAGAGGTGATATAACCAACATCGTTCAAAGACCACTCTGAGCTTATCTAAGTGTTCCTTCCATGTAGAGTAAACACACAAATCATCTACGAAAACCTCTAATTCCTTTCTAGGTATGTCTTTGAAGATGGCATACATGAGCCTCTGGAAGGTAGGTGGTGCATTAGTCAACCCAAATGGCATGACTATATAGGCAAAGATACCCCACTCAGTGTGATGAATGTAGTCTTATGCCTATCGTTAGGATAGCTTGCACCTGATTGTATCCCGAGAAGCCATCCAGGAAACTATAGGCTTCTTTACTAGCCAGTCTCTCGAGCACGTGCTCAATGTATGGCAATGGATAATTGTCTCTCTTCACAAGCAGTGTTTACCTTCTTGTAGTTGACACACACTCTGATCTTTCTATTCTTTTTCAACACAATCATGGGTGAGACCCAATCCATGTGCTCAATCTTTTAAATGAATCTTGCTCTCAATAGCTTATCTATTTCCTCTTTCACTACATGGGCATACTTGGGATTCATTGAATACAGCTGCTTCTTGATTGGTGTTGCATCGGGTGTCATGGGTATGTTGTGAGCCACTACACTCGGATCTACCCCTTTTAGCTCATCGAGAGACCAAGCCAACATGTCTATATACTCTCGTGAGAGAGCAATGAGACTTGATTCCTCTTCCTCAGAGTCAACTCATCGGCTATAAAGACAAGTCAGTGTGTCTCCCCTTCCTTGGCTAAATTGGCCTCCTTGACCTTGGTGGGTCCTTCTATTGATTTGAAGGGGATGCAATGGCAGTGGAGAAGGAGAAGAGGACGATGTGGGAGAGAAGAGCACACACAATGTAGGTGCTGTCCAACTGAATTGACAACCTTATTGCACTATCATATTATATATGAATAAATAATGGGCGATCACAGTATACACACAGGTAGGCCCAGAGGCCTTTTACCCCAACAACCTCCCACTAAAAGGCCAATGTGGCTAGGGAGTGAAAACAAAGAAAAGGAAACAAAAAAGACAAGGTGAGGAATCATAACATCTCACCCAACGCCCAATCGAAAAGCAAGCTGTGCAAGAAGTGTCGGGAACCTCTGCAGAAGAAGAGTCAAGCATCCCCGAGTCCATGACATCCAAGAGATAAGCGATCTCGCAGCTCCATACAACGGAGCACTCCAAGAATGCTTCTCATGAAGCAAGCACAACTCATCTGTGCACGGCTGTAAAGCATCAAAGTCGCGCATAGCATCTGTGTGGCGCATATAAGACAACAAAGACCAGTCAAACTCTACAGAGTCAATCATTGAAAGAGGGCCAATATCCCGGACACTCGTCCAACGGGGTCTCAAGACTACATGTGGCCTCAACGAAGCGGAAGATTGACATATGGCTGGCTATCTAGCCTGCAAAACTATAAGAAGACAACTCTCATGAGCTTGCAAGGGGTCTAGCAACTAACCACCAACATCCTAACCTTGACTGCTATGCATAGCTACGTCATCTGGACCAATAAGTGCCTCATTTTTAGCATAAACTGTTGTTGTAATGGTACTATACATGCTATAAAATCAGTCATAAAGCATATTGAACACTCATCAAGAGGGCTAAGAGGTGTCTGCATCTCATAGAAGACAGCATGACAGCTGGTATGACTTGCTAGGCATCCAAATCCCATAATCTGTAGGCCTTAAAGTCACCATCTCCACAACCAAGGAGGATACATCTACATTGCATAGGCTCATGTGGCATACGTACAGATGCTTGGCAACCAAACATCCTCAAGTAATCATAGGAGGATTGCATGCCACTCCATGCCTCATGGGGTGTAATACCATCCAAGGTCAAGCACGGCGTCCTATTAACCAAATAGACTGCTGTCATAAGGGCCTCAACCCAAAAGCCATAAGATAACCCAGCTATGGTAAGCATAGAAGCAACCTTTGCCTGTAAGGTCAGACACATGCCATGAGCAATCCCATAATACCGTGGGCACAAGAAATCAATGCCATACTGCTGACAAGAGGTCCGAAAGCTGGGAGAGAGAGCATGACTCTCATAATCCATCTGCAAACACCTAGGCCTGCTACCAGCAGAATCCATAAACCTATCAAGCATAGCTGCAGCATCCTCAATCTGCACCAAGGGAAAAGCCCAAACACGATGGGTAGCATGATCAACAAAGGTCACAAAGTACGGCGCTCCACCAAGTGACTGGGAAGGCATAGGTCCATATACTACACAATTGACAAGATCTAGAGGAGCATGCCTCATACGATCGCCATAAGCCAAGGGGGCTCTGCAAGGACCAAGAGTACAATCAGGGCAAGCATCAAGATCTGTAAGTGACATAGGAGGTAGCAATGAGTCTGAACGAGATAAGATCTCCATCTCTCTGTGGTGCATATGGCCTAGGCGATAATGTCATAACAATGCATGTGGTATTCGGATAACTGCAACAATAGAATCTCCTACATGAGAGACATGCAATGGGTAATGAGAACCAACTCGAGAACTTTTGGCCAAAACCAAGCAACCATGACAAATATTCCATGACCTATCCTGAAGAGAAATAGAGTAACTTGCATCATGCAACTGACTCACTGACATCAGGCTCTTACTAGGCATGGGAACATCTAGAACATCCCTGAGCATAAGAGAAGTTCCATTAGGCAAACCTAGGTGTATGTTCCCTGTACCAACAATAGCATAAGTCTGCTCAAGACCCAAATCAATACATCCATCAACGTCCCTGTAAGAAGAGAATCATGCTCTATGAGGGGTAACATGACAAGATGCCATAGAGTCGAAAAGCCAATCAAAGGCATGGGTCTGATCATTGAACAAGTAAACTATAGGGAAACTAGATGACAAGAGGACATGCTCAATTGCATCATCATGGGTAACTGCATGTACCTCACCACTAGAAAGAGTGGTAATCCCTGCTACATCACTGACTCTCTGCTCATGTCAAGTCCGTATCTGTCTTTGCTGCTCTCTAATCCGTCTAAAGCATTTTCTTTGAGCATGCCCAAGCTTCCCACAATGGAAGCAAACAACATCTGAAGTAGAAGAACCTGTAGAAGATGACAAGGAATCCAAGTCATCATGAATAGGGCTATCCATAGCATCCACGGAGCTCAAGCAGTCGAGGGTTGTCCCAACATAGGGAACTTGCTCATAAATACAATCATCTGCTAGTACATCAGTGGTAGAAGCATGCTGCAAATGCTCATGAAACCTTAATGGATGGGAGGATATAAAGGCATCAATCAAGGATGCAAAAGCTCCCACATGAAGAAGAGTCGTAGCCAACTGCATGACATAACCAACCACAGTACAATAAAGCATAAGACATCTGTCTCATAAGAGCATATGATATTCAGCCATGAAATCGGTCCATAACTATATGCATACGCATAGCTCTATAGTACATTATGCCACCAAGGAACATCCAAGTCAAGTAAATACTGACAAGTGGCAAAGCATCCTGCAAGAATCAAGCTCCAGGTGAAGCCCAAACATCTATATAACAACATCCAAATAAGTGGCTTTGTAAGGTATACAATAGTAGACCATGTGCATAGACAGGTAAGCATACATAGCATCTGCTCTCTAACATGGATGGGCAACAGGAGCCCAACTAGCATAGAAGCTAGACAACAGAGGAGCAAGAAAGCCATAACTGTAAATCCCAAGCACTATCCAAGTCCATTGATCAGTAAGTATCCCGCATATCAAATGCAAATGAGCAATCACAGCTCAATAGGCAACTGCCAAAACAAGGGAGCAGTTCACTGCTCAATACCTGTAAGTGCATCCAAGTAATAGCTAAAATCCATAATCGGAGCATCAAATCCCATATAGCATCCAAGGTCGTAACGAAAAAAGCCAAGTCATAACGGAAAAAGCCAAGTCAATGTCCAACTGCTCAAGGGAATACTCAAATGAATGTCGAGACGAGCTCAAATAACTGCCATCCACAGCCAAAGCATAAAACATTCACAAAGACATCATAACCCGTACTGGGTAGCCAAACCATGTCATAGATGAAATGCCAGCTGCAAAGAAGTGACAGTCAAACCCAAATCAATCTCTAATCTCAGCTCAAAAGCATTCCGGAGCATAAACAAGACATGTGGCATAGTCCAAATACATCATGACATCATACCGAGTAGCAGGGAGCACCCCGTGTGACCAATAGGCATAACCCAACTATAGCATAAATAGCTTCAGCCCTGAAGTTTCCAGCAACATATAACCTCTATAAACTGAGCAAATCAGTGCTCAATCCAAGCTCAAATCCATAGGCATGCATTCCTGTATGTATAGGCACCAAAAACTGGGCATAATCGAGCATCAAATGCCAAGACCTATAAGCATAAAATTGAAGTAATAGGTGGCTGCCCTGTTTTGGACAAATCTAGGATTGTTCAAAACAGTCAATGGCTGAGCTAAATCAGCTCCAAATGCATCTCAAGGCATCCACAAGTGATCCAGTATCAATAGACATCAGTAGAAGCATCACATAAGCCATAGGCATACAAATATATGCTGTTTCAAACCTAAAATCTGTTGCAAAATATTTTGTCATCAAAATTTGCCAAATTCGATATCACCATCGCGTCCGGAGCGTGTCAAAACCCCAACTTAGACTCTCAACTTGCCTGAATCAGGTTCCGAATGCCCGAGATATGACAAAAAGAGTGATTTTTGGGCCAGATTTTGAAACAGGCGCAAAAAAACCGTGAGCTGGCTAAGGGGGTCTGTTGTCCTACATGTCAACAACGGGGCCCAAAGGGGACACAAATGGGGGCCAAAGAAGGCCTACACCAAGCCTCAGCAAGCCTTGATAGGATGGAAGCAAGATCTAGGTGAAGGAAGCTCCAAGAGGTGTGAGCTATGGCTGCCCACAACCTGTGAAAACCCTGTTGAGCTAAAAAATGAGTGAGAATGAAGATCTCATACCTCATGTGGAAGACCAAGATGAGCTCTTGAAGACCCGCTCTCATACCAGTTGAAGGGGATGCAATGGCAATGGAGAAGGAGAAGAGGAAGATGCAGGAGAGAAGAGCACACATAATGTAGGTGCTGTCCAACTGAACTGACAGCCTTATTGCACTATCATATTATATATGAATAAAGAATGGGTGGTCACAGTATACATGGGTAGGCCCAGAGGCCTTTTACCCCAACATGATTCACTAGCTTGCCCCTGGCATTTGGCTCCCAGCAAGATCACTACCCTATCACCTTTTTTGAACTTCATGAATCGCTTTGGTAGGTCTTGCGGCTTCCTTTGCTGATCAGCCTATGGTTCCTTGGGTAGCTTCCTCCTTTTCTCCTTCTCTCTTTGAGGACCTTAGGTGAACGGGTAGGTCCCCTTTGGTGCATCTAGTCTTAGGAGGTTGAGGTATTTCGAGATCACGATCTGAGCTTAATTTCAACTCAAAATTGAATCCTCCATCTCCGCTACAAGAGGGAATCTCTCTCCTGGAGGTCATAGCTCAGAGGATGAATCCATCCTAAATAATGGTGTGCATTCGATTGGACTAAGCATACTTGCTCGTAATCTATCACTCCTATGTGCTCCAACCATGTGCGATCACAATCCATGCTTATGACTCCTTTCACGATCCTAAAAACATTCTTCTTACTTAGTTTTGGAGTGTGCTCGTACCTGTTCTATCACTTGTCCCTCAGTGTCGTATTTGTCGTATTCTATCGTATCCATCTCTCCTTCGCTTTGGTCACTAAGGGAACAACAGTCCTCATATTCATTGTGTTAGAGCTATCTTTATATGACTGCTCATCATCTCCTAAGTCTTGATATGGCTCCTCCTTTTCGTCAGTGACTAAAGCTCAATTATACATCAAGTTTAAGTGTGTACTTTGGTCCATTGCCACTTAGGTTCATCCAAGAGATCTTGGAGAGGTTTAAGATTAGAGGTTGGGTTGCATGCTAGTTTGTTTGTCAGATGCTCAAGGATCTCAAGGAGTTCTCGCTTGTTTGCTGGGGATATGAAACTTGACAAGGTTTGGTCATTCATTTGAGCTTTTAGCCATCATGTAGATTGACACTGAAGGTTCGTCTCTGGGGTTATCAATTGCCTTAGCAGCCTACTCATACTCCTCTTGGTTCGAGAATGGCATATTGATAGTGGCTAGCACGTGCATTCAATCTTGCTCATCTTCTGGACAAGGGATATACTTATTCAAGGGCTTGTAAGATTTTCTAATCTGGGAGTCACCCTTTAGTATGGCTAAGATGACGTCCAGGTCGACTGGTGTTGTCTTCCAAGTGTCCATCTCCACCCTCACTGCTTCTGTTCTATTGCCTAAGAAGATTAAACCATTTCCCCAATCCTCTATAACCCGTGCATTGCGCATCTAAGGCCGGCCTAGCAAGATGTCATAGTCCACCCCCTTCATGACTATAAAGTCATCAAAGAACTAGACTCCTACAATCTTCAAGAGCCAGTTCTTTAGTACTCTAAATGGCCTTGCCTTCATTCCGTTAGCTAGCGCGGCAATAAACCTAGCATTCTCAATAGGCCGAGTTACCCCAAGCCTAGAGTACTATGTGGTTAAGCATACTAACTCCTGCCCCTATGTCTACAATTTCCTTTCTTATAGTATCTCCGAGAGCTAAGATCAGTAAGATAGCATGCATTTCTGTGCCTTCCCAAAAAGCATTGACATGTAAGGATTTGGGCATGGAATGCAACGTTAGACTCAGCATTTGCCTCTCTACATCTTGTTCGTGCAAGTCAGTGGCAGCTTGCTCCATTGAATCTTCAACCCATTGTTTCAACTCTTACCACAATGTCGGATGCTGCCTAAGCAGGTCTCCTAGGCTTAGCATCACATAGGTGGTCACTAGCATGGTGACAAGGTTGTTAGCTACTTGCTTTTCTCCAAATCCTGCATTTTCAGGCCAATGGTCATGACTAATTCACTAGCCTGTAGGATTCGAGCTTTGTCTAAGTGGCACTACTTGTGGTGTAATTGTGTCTCTCGATTTTGGTCGTCGTGATGGTGAGAGTGGAGTGCTTATGCTTGAGAGATCATCAATCTCATCTTCCAATATGGGCTCAGTGTCTTTTAAGTATTCTTGGGCCTCTTTCACCCACTCCTTCACTTTTTTGATGGCTTCGAGTTGGCGCTTTGGGTTGGGGGTACTCCCCGACCTTCACACTTCCCTTCTTAGCCCATCTTTGGAGCTAACATTCTGTCACCCTTTTTTCAGCACAAGCAGCGTTGTGGCACTCTCTGTTTTTAGTGTGACCTTTGCATCTTGTTTCTTTTACCTTCGTCTACAACTCTTTTTTCCAATTGAGGCTATGTCTAAGTTTCTAGTCCCTAGCAATGATATGCCTGCTTACTTCATTTGCACACAGATCATGACTTGCAACGGGATGGGCATGGCCTCCCCATCGAGTGTCTCGACATCAAACAACCCCAATGGGACTAATGGCACAATTACTGAACTAGAGGATGGTTTTCATCTAGGGCAATCGACAAAGAGATGAGTGATTCCACACTCTGCGCATCTAAGATCTGCCTTGTTGCGATTGGCCTACTCCCTCTTGGGGCAACGTGATGAGATATGTCCTGGGTGACCGTAAGTCCACGCTCTTGGGTCTGCCCTCCTATGCCTCTATCTCTACCTAATGCCATCACCAGTATTGGTTTGTAATCCATAAGGATCGGATTACCCTCTTTGTCATACGAGACGTAAGGGTTCATGTAAGGTTCTCCATCATTCGGCTCCTTCACATAGTGGATTGAAGAATTGCTCCATGGATGGGTTACCTAGGGTCCATGTGGTCTGGGTATTCCTGTGGGTTTATCTCCATCCTAGGAATAGCTGGTTTAGTATCGTTGGATGCCAAGAGACCCAATGGGGCTCCCCTTCCAAAGAATTTTGGCTGCCTATTTGCTAGGTAAGGCTGATTGTAAGGTTGCAAGTACGGAAATCTCCATGGTGGCAGAGTCTGCAATGCATGGAATCGTGGTCGAACCTACCACAATTTGTGAAAGGTGGGGACCTAGGGTCCTAACACTCAGCTAGTAGGTTGTTTCTGCCATAGTACACACATTGAATATGAGGATGTGTTGGTCATCTCATCATCTCTTGTAGTTTGGCTAGCTCCATCTTCATCTCCGCTAGCTCTTGACTTGGATCAATGCCATTTTCTTTGTCTTGAGTACTTAGGTTTGATCTTTTACTTGACGTGGAAGTTCTCTCAGAGTTTCTAGGGTTAGTCTCTTCTCGGATTGAGCTCCTAAAGCTTCTCTCCTTGAGCTGGTCATCCACTCTAATGGCCTCTTCAAAGACCCCGGTTAGCACATCTCACTACAAGCTTGAGTTGGCTGCCAAGGCCTTATAGAGTTCTTCACTCTGTATCCAATTGATGAAGACTGTGGACACTGCTCTCTCCATGGGTCATTCGTTCATCAGAATTCTCTTAAAGAGACTCCTCACATGGGTCACATAATCCGTGATATCTTTCTTATCTCTCTGTTTCGCATTCATGAGTCGTATGATTAGGTTGTTTGAGTACCCAACCTCTAAGAATCTCTTAATGAAGAGATTCTCGAGGTTATTGAAGTCATTGCAGTCTGGACATCTAGGCTAGTGTACCAAGTCCTTCCCTTATTGCCTAAGCATAGACCAAAAGCTTGTGATCACTAAGCCTTGAACTACTCTGCAAAGCTATAGGAATCTTTGTTTGGCTAGTATTTATCTAGCTGCTTCACGACTATAAGGATTTTAGATTGGCTCTTGGAGCCCTGGTTGCCTAATCCTACAAGCAATGAGGTTGCCATTGCAGCAATGCTTCCTCGACGGAAGTGTTGTCTAGCAGTCACTTCATGAGAAGCTCACTCAGTGTAAGATCTCCTTTCAACGCTCTTTTCTTCTATGCATCAGGGCCTACTATCCTATTTTTGCTTGCTAGGGCTAGCACTCACTGAATCTCGTGCATTTCTATGCTTTGCCGCAAGTTCTTGGCTTGTTACTCCTAATTGTAGTTCACTATACCCTACAAAGCCTTCCGTGCTAGTCTCCTCTCCTCCTTGAGGTTTGCTATGATATCCTTGAACATCCTACCACGATGGTCTATCCAAGTCTATAGATCATAATTGGCGCGACTGGTCGCTAGATTTCTGTCAAGAAACCGCCAAGGTCAAGCTCTTTGTCCTATCCATGGTTAGTGCTTGTCTCTGCCATGTTAGCAATCTCTCTCTCCACCAAGTTGTCAATGAGATTGATTAGATCGAGTAGATCCACTCCTCCAATGGTGTCTGTCCTTGCTACATCTAGCTTTTCTATTGTGTCTTCCACTTGGGGTTTTGGTCACATGACTATGTCTCGAGGTCTTCTCCTACTGGTGGATTCGTTCTATGGTTACGTCTGAGTGTGTTCCTTGTTAATTACAAACAATCCTCAATTTATAGTCACCCTGTGTGTGTGTGTGTGTGTGTGTGTGTGTGTGTGTGTGTGTGTGTGTGTGTGTGTGTGTGTGTGTGTGTGCGTGTGCGCGTGCGCGCACATTTCAGCTTTTCTTAGGTGTACTTCAAGTGCTGGAAAACAATAGAGTGTGAAGGTAAAGTGACTATGCGGATCTCGCACTCTTGTTTATGGATTTGACTTGATAGGCTATAAGTTTGTTTTTTAGCCGTTCTCACTGATCCTAGGGTCTGTGCTACGCCGTTTAGCTTGATCGAGATCTGTTTGGAATCTATGACTCAATTTGGTGCTACTAGCGGCTTGGACTGCTAGCTCGTCGGCTAGAGTTGCTTCTAAGTTCGCGTTTCGTTGATTTTCCTATTTCTTGCTCTAGCAAGGTGCTTTAAGCATATGTATGGCCTTTAGGTATTCTCACGACAGTGATCTCAGTTAGTCAAGGTCTACATGTTAAAAATTTGAAAAAATCCGAATTCGGCCCAACTGGTCTGAATTCCAAGGGCCGAATGTCTAATTCGGCCCATCCGAAAAGGATGAGGACCGAATGAGAAAAGGACTGAATGCAACTGGTTCGAATGTCAAACTCAGACCGTTCAAATGTAGTTGTCCAAGTGCCACATGACCGAACAGCCAAGGGCCAAGCTAGGTGGACCAAATGCTAAGCTTGTCCGAATGGTTGATTCGGCTACCTTCTCTGAGTGGGGTTGGGCCAAGTGGTGAATGTACGAATGGTAGTGGGCCGAATGGCCAAACACACGAGGGTTAAGGGTCGATTCTGGGGTTCAGTCCAAAATCACTATCAATCGGATGGGTAGAACGCGACATGATTTTGGCAGATACAACATGATGGGACCTAAAATGGGTTGGCACTAGCTATGGCACTAGCCGGACATCATGCATAATACAACAGACAACCCCACCACACGACCTCGCGGGCCAGGAGCGTCTAAAACTCACTTTGCACTAAATGCTTATGACGATTTTGCGTTTGTATCCAATATGTAGTCCAACGTTCACCTTCCCTTCTCCTCAGAGGGAGATCCCATAACATATAGGCATAATGCCTCATAATACACACATAGGGAAGCACCTCTCGGTTGATTGCCGCGGCTCCACTACGACTCTCCTACACCTCGGGGATTGGCCCCAAGATGCGTCGCTCCAACATATATCATTCGCACAAACTCCACTCTTTCATAATTCAACGTTCTAGGAGATTTTGATTTGCCTCACCAATGGAAACACCCGTTTAAATGACGGCTTAGGTTTCCTGTCCTCTCAGCGTTGGTCAAAGTTTATCAATCAATTGCAATGCATTCTAGGAGATACCACGTGACATGCTTGATGCAAGGTGTATGACGATTGTGCACAACCATTTTATGATTAAAAAAACCAGCCATGTGAGGTGCAGAAAATAGCCCTTTCATGAATTTTAACTAAGCGTTATGTGATGCGCTGCTTTAGGGACTAGCACCGGAACTTTTGTGCTACTAGTCACCTATATTTAATTATGGAACGATCTCTAAATGCTATGCACAAAGATGAAAATCAAAATTTGTATCTTTTCAACAATTAGAACATCACACAAACTTCCTCCCCCCTTACGGTTTAGGTCTTGCTGCGTTGCATAGGTGTAAATGGTTGTTTTATATCATTTTTGTATGTAAAAAATAATAAACACGTACTATAACACAAAGGATGAGGCCAAACTGAGGCTTGATCTCATGCTTTAACCTCGCCAAACATTCACGCACATAAATCTTATTTTTCCATATTTTTTTAGCTCGAAAATCCCAATTTCCTCTATTTCTCACTATTTTTTCCTATTTATTATTCAAAGAAAATAGGTATTTTCTGATTTATTTGTGTCGGCTTATTATTTTGACTGAAACTTAACATTCTCTCTAATTTTATCCCATTTCCATTCCTTTTTCCCAACTCAAAATCGGAAAAACCACTAATTTCCATTGAAAATGATATTTTACAGGTTTTAAAGAATTAATAATATCTCTAAATCATTAGGGTTCTGTATTTTTGTACTTGCAGCCCTCAAACATGATGCAAACAAGGTTCAAAAAAAAATTCATTGCATATGAACAACATTTGGACCATGAAACAATAAAAACAATGAAATTTCTTTGTAAAATTGGAGCATACCGCGTGTCTTACGTGTTGTGGGTTCTTTAATAATTATTCTGGGTAGTCCACAGACCAACCAGCAACCATTCTTCAGTGTTGAACCTCTTTCCTCAGCCTCCTCTTCATCTTGAAGCAATCCGATCACAGTCGGACAAGCATCCTTCAGCCCCTCTTCTTCTTGATTTCTTGCATGCAAACCACCGCTTAGAGGAGAGAGATGGAGGAGAGAGAAAGACTAGATTCTGATCTCTTTGCTCAGTGCATCATTTGACGGGCGAAGGCCGGTGATAGGAAGCGTGGAAAGTCTTCAGTTTGCTGTTGTCTTCAGATGGTATGGGTATATGGAGACTCTCCTATGGCAATGGAGCTCTCCCCCCTCCATTTCGTTGTTATGTGCCTCCATCCTCGCCATTTCTTCATCCACACGAAAAAACCGCCCCCCCCCCCCCCCCCATTTCGTAATTTTTTTTGGGGGCCAAAGGGGCCCCCTAAGGATCACACCCTTTGGCTTCTCATTCTTTGGCCCTTTTTCTGGCCTATCTCCCGCGTCCGGGGTCCAAACTGCGAGCCGAAAATTCCTGCACGTCCGTCTTGAGGTCCCGCACTATCGAGCAGCTCCTCCTAAGGTCTTGTTTGCCATGCCAAAAAATTATCAAATTTCTTTGACCACCGTCCAGTGGCTCTTTTAAGCACTTTCTGGGCATTGTCGCTTAAAATCGTATTGATTGCCACCGCCGCCTTCAACGAAGTCTATTTTTCCCCTGATATTCATAATTTTTGGCTATTTTTAAGCACTTCTCGGCATCAAAAATCATCTGTCACAACAATAAATCGATCCAATCGCAGGATTTAGTCAGTAGATGTAGTACACACCTCCAGATCAAACCTATAGATAGAGGAGAAGAGTTGTGCATACGTGCAATGCACAAAAAACACATGATCGATCCAATGTGAGCAATGTCTCTCTCTCTCTCTCTCTCTCTCTCTCTCTCTCTCTCTCTCTCTCTCTCTCTCTCTCTCTCTCTCTCTCTCTCTCTCTCTCTCTCTCTCTCTCTCTCTCTCTCTCTCTCTCTCTCTCTCTCTCTCTCTCTCTCAATGCTATAGTTGAAATAAGCTCTCCCTTGGCCTCTTGGGTTATAAACCCTTCCCCAACTAAGGCTTGGACCTCTCCAATCACTCTCTTAGCAACATAAATCCATTTGAGCATTCTTTTTTCCCTTTTTCCCTTGATCTATGCCCTGTTTGGGCTTGTTTTACAACAACAAGACCTACAGAAGGTTACAGAAGGTCATCAAAACCTCATAACTCATTCTCAAACCATTTCAAACTCTCACAAACCATTCAATAAGCTTTCCACTTTGATTTCTCGATCTTACCTACTCTATAAATGCAACAAAGATCAAAAGTAAGGTATTGAAATGATTTCTCCTACTAGCCTAATAGTCCAAGACACAAAATACTTACCTACTTCAAAGATTAAACTCCCAAATCTCCTACTTACAAAGAGCACCAGTTCTGGGATGAACCCTACTTCGACACTCGATTTGAACCACACAAGTGCTCAAGCTTGAATCCATTGGTCCAGGCAACGAAACCAAAATGTAGTGGGAGCTCACCGCTCAACCGCCAAGACCCACAAATTGCTTATTCCTTAAAGCATTTCAAGTGAGCACCTATGCCTATCTCTCACCTAGTCGACACATCTTTGATCCTATCGAGGTGTAGTGAGCTTACCTTGATGCCCGAATGAGTTGTCTCCTCCCTCAAGTGCACCAGTAGCTCCACGATTCATGATGCGTGCTCAAGCATCCTCAAGCCTCCACCTCTAAGCTCCATCCTCCATAGCCACGCACAAAACAAGAGAAGAGAAGAGAAGAGAAGAAGAAGAGAGGAGATTATGGAGAGCTTCACTCCAAGATCCCTCACCCTCACACACTCACTTCCTCACTCCCTCACACTCCCTCTCTCAAGCACACACAAGAAAGCAAAGAGATGAGAAGAAGATGAGTCAACTTTTGCCACACACCAAAGAATGAGCTTCTCTATTCACTTTTTGGTTTTTATACATAACCTTGAATCCCTTTCAAGAGGTCATCCCTTTTTTACATGATCGGCCATTGTGGAAAGGTCCTATTTTCCATTTCCTTCTATTTAACTTATCTATTTACCTATGTCCACCTATCTTTTACAATTTGCACAAAGAGGGAGCTTGCTCGCTCTTTTACAATAGTTTTAGGAGCACCTTGCATTTAAAAATGAGCTTTTTCCTTTGACTTTATTTTTTAGGCCGCCCTTGCGCTTTTAGCTATTCTCCATCCTGCTTCTTCCATTGCATCCACATTCTTGACTTCTTTTTCTTCCAACTCAGACTGGGCTTAACAATGAGATACTTACTCTATGGATTCAATAGTTGGAGAGAAGACCTGAGGAAATAGAGCTAGCTTGTAGTGAAGAGGCTAATGGAAGTCAAGATAAAGAATAAATACATGTTTGATAAAAAGCATAGACTTTGTCGAAGAGTCATGGAAGACGAAGATTGGGTGCTTGTATGTGATAGTAATTTGGATAATCATTGTAGCCCTATCAGGAAGTTTTGAAGAGCTGGTTTGGTCCTTACATTATTGTAAGTTGTGCATATGACAATGCTTTCTATTCTCTCTATGAGCTTGATGGGATGGAGTTGAAGATTCCTATAGCTAGAATAAAGATCAAGGTATTCAAAAGAAGGGATTCTACTACCTATGAAGAGAATGAGCATGACATTGAGGCTACTCATGATAACATAGAAGAGAAAGAAGATGATGACAATGAACATGAAGAAGATAATCTTGAACATATTGCATATTAAGAGAAGTGGTACATGTTGTTGAGAAATGACAAATGATGTATGCTCCAGGAAGAGGTGTCATGGATCCCATATGCATAGTGAGGAGAGTGGAACAACCCAACTTCTATGAAGCATTGTAGTTGACTATCACTTTCACAGTGATGAATAAAATATCATGATGCTTTCCTCTTTTAGTTAGTGTCATTGTCATTATTAGTCCAATATGCATGATTGTCTTTATGAGTCCAAGCTTCCATCTTGGAACCTAATTCACTTGTGTAACAGTGATCTACATTGTCTATGTCAATATGAATTTAGTCTTCATCTTCCAACTTGCATAGCTCTTACAATTCTCTAAATCTGACCTTCTTAACATGGTATCAGAGCTCAATTGAGCATGGCTAGCTCCTCACTCTACTTCTCTAGCTCCCTTTCACCTCTACCCAGCTTGGTATTAGCTCAAGTCTTCATTTCCTACTCTAGCTTCACCTTCACCTTCACTGGAGCTTTCATGGCTACCATGGACAGCAGTACCTTGTCTACTTGCAGCACCTAGATCTTCCTCCACAAGCCAAATCTTGTCAAGAATCCTTCTAAAGAAGTGTTCCCTGACTCAATAAGAATCTCTATGTCCCTTCACATTAGAATATTGGGGTCTCTACTGCCCAGTATTGCAAAAATTATTGCTTGTTGCCCCTATGTGTACTTGTAAATTGTCATACCTACTGACCTTGGAGGAGGTAGTGTGAGCAAGCCAGGCCATTTCACGCTTTGCATCCTTCTGAAGACTTCTTCTACAGGTCAAGGCACACCTCTTAGCACCTCAAATTTTGACATAAGTGACAACAGTGGTCACCATTGACGTTTTGTCTAGATATTGCATAGTTTGTGCTAAGGAGAAATTCATGGATTATTCCAACCTATAGGTGACGCAATCTCTATTGCCACCACAAGGCTTTGGTAGCCCCCCAAGTGGGCTAACCTCACCCAAGAGGGTTTCCCAAAATACTCTTTCTATTGATCATAATTTGAGAAACCCTAAATGTCATCTATGGGCAACCATAGCCATTGACCTTCAAGGTCATAAACACTTCATTTTTCCACTTCAGTCCAACACATTGAAGCATCAAATACTCACGTTTGATCAGTTTCCAACAAGAGAAATTCTCAAGAGGAAGATTTGGAACATTAAGCATCAACTATCAAGCTCAACATCGAGTCTTAAAGGCATAGTCAAGGCATAGTATCTCTTGATACTCTATTAGTGCTTCTTAGCACTTGGTCCCTTAAACCTTTGAGGAATAAACCAATATGCATAGTTTCTATACTTAGACAAAAAGGGGACACTTCACTTGATTTAGGCATTATTTTTCTGTGGAAAACTGTGTGGGAGAGTGAAAAAATGTAGGATTCCATCCTAGATAGTTTTATAGCTACTTTTGAAGAGTTGTAGGTGTTGATTGTTGAAGGGCTTTGTAGGGCAAAAGGATCTCATGATTAAGATAGAAGAAAGATGCATTCTATAATGCACACTTTACATGTAAGAAGCTAAACATTGAGAAATATATTAAGGATGATCAAGGGCTACTTTAAAAGATCCCATGTGGTAAAATATACTATTGTATATGTAGAGAAATAGAGCATGACTAATGTCATGCTTATTTCCCTACAGTTACTTGCTCTTGAGTTGCTTGTTTGGAAGAGATATATGGATTGTTCTAATACCATCCTAGATGTACACTATATGAACAATCAAAGTAGGGATTTAAGGATTCTTTGTAGGCCATTCTTGCTTCTAAACATGGAATTTTGAATGCACATGGATTGTTCTACCATATAGAAGCACTGTTCTTATACATATTCTCTTATAGTTTCATGTTCACGAAAGCCCTGTATTAAGAAGATAAGTACACTATTTTGAAGTTGTATTATATGTATGCTATTGTGAAGATAAAAGTAGGGATTTTGGAAAATTGAATCAGCTGATCTTGCTCCTTAAGCAAGGATTTTTGCATGTATATGGGGTATTATAGAATAGGACTACTCTATGGAGCTAATCTTGAAGCATAAAAGCACTGTATGTTGTCCACTCATAAGCAAAATGAAAAATCCCTTTTTTTGAGCCAGCATTTCGAGTAGAAACTAAAAACCAAGCAACAAGTGGAAAAGTACTACTGTAGCAAAAATTTATGACCTCTCCATTAGCACAACATCATATCAACTCTTGTACTTGAATTGACATATAAATAATTATGTTCATGTGACAGAAGGTTAGTGCATTGAAATAGTGCTATGTTTAAGAATGATAGAATTATAGTTGAATGAACAAGAAACATACTTTTAGAGTGGATCATGAAAACATTAATGTAAGGATGACAAACCCTTTGAAAGGATCATGCCTCTAGATATGATATTCAACAATGTTTGCACATAAAATGCATAGAAGATATGTGGAAGGAAAAATATAACAATGCAGCCTTCAAGTATCCATTATACTTTACACTTGCAACAATGCCAAGTACATATCCAATCATGATACTTCAAACAAGGTAAAATATTGTATCTAATAGCAACCCTCATGCTAGCATGCGTTGCCTTAGCAAGGTTTGTATGTGGCACAAAAATACTAGTCTCATCTTGTGCAACAAATCTTGAACCCCAATGAAATGCTCTGGTATCCCACCATGTTAGTCATGTCTCAAGAGTGGGAATTTCATCACCAAGTGCATGCCCTACATTCTAGAACTTTCTAAGCTCTTGCTTGCATACATTAGTTGCATTCTCATACAATAGGTTTTTCCATTTTCGACACAAGTTTTTACGATCATATTGTGAAGAAGATTTTATACATCTCCTTATATGCATAACCATGCTGTACTCTCAATGAAATATGCAACTTTTCTCTTTCTTCGTCACTATATTCTTTGCACTCCAAAGTAAACAATATGAACAACAATCCAATTTGCATGTGCATCATCAACCATGAACCCTCAAAACTCAAGCTTCTCAAAGCCTCTCGTTTCCACCACAATGTTGATCATCCTCCAAAATGTGATTTGAGAAAATCTATCCTCCACTTGGAACTCACATGTTGCTATGGTGAGAAGATCTCAAGTGTAAGGATCATAAACATGAGCATACATTGTTGGCCACTAACTCTATGTACATAATCAAAATGAATCCACATGTGTTGCAAGTTCCCATCAAGTCTCATTCTATTCAATAAGTCTAGTCCACTACTGAGGCCCTTTGTCGTCATCTTGAAAACACGAGGCTGGTCTATTATGTCCAACTAACCTAGGAATAATACACTATGGATGAAAGGATATCTATATCTATTTTTAAGGTTTAGTACAGCCTCCAAACCTTTAGAGGTAATGCTTTGTGCCCACTTGGAATAGTCTAGACACTTCTCCAATCTCTTAATGTTGGCCAATGGTGTGGCATATTCCAAAATCTTTGCCAATTCCCCTTCTTCAATCTCTGTACTACCTAACCACTAGTCTCCCCTAGCAGCATCCCAAAAATCATGTCCCTTGCAATAGTTGTTTTCAACAACTTTACTATAGTGAATGGATTATTTTGCTTTAGCAATCACCCTCTCTTCCACTCTTTCCACATGTAGCTACTTTCCACTCTCTTTGTATAAGGATGGTTATGACTCCCAAGATGGATAACACACCTAGAAATGCAATAGTAAATAATGGCAAGACATGTCAAAACACAATGTGGTTCTTATCCATAATGTCTACATATCAAGGAACCATATTCTTGGACTGATCATGCCAACTTGGCATACTCGTTTCAATCTTCCCCTCTACTCATCAAAAAGGTCACAGTTAGAAGTCTTGTAATGTGTCCATGGGTGGCAATCATTTCTTTTCTCCATTCCATACATGACTCATCTATTCTTAGGGGGTAGCTCTGAGGCAATGTAACCATCATATTGCTTTGGAAGCTTGTTGACACTTTGGAAAACCTTAATGCTTTTAAGTGCAACATGCAAACTACTATTAATAGGCAATCATTGGATAAGGTCAAAGACATTATTGAAGGTTGCAATCAACCAAGCATCAATATTTTCTATTATCTTCACCCCCTCTTGCAAGGCATTTAAGACATTGATGTTCATCTTGTAGAATTGATACACATCACTATCAAGGAAGTATCCATCTTCCCCTCTAAGAACAATGAAGGGTTCTAGTTTATGGTGTTATGATCCAAACCAAGTGGAACCAAAGAGAAAGAACTTCCTTAAAGATCAAAACTACTTCATATAGTGGAAACATTGATTAGCACTAATCTATCTTCAGAGAGTAACCTAGTTTTGCCCCTTAAGAGGCCCATAGATAGTGATCTTGTGAGCCATCCCCCCTCAAGCAGCAAAATAGGAATTGAAGAAACAATGGAGATAGTTAATCCTCCATATAGTTAGATCTAGGTCTTTGGTTTATCTAACAAGACATATCTATTGTTTGATCATGAGAATATTGTAAAAAGCACAAATTATTTTTATCAAATTACCTAGTCATATCGTGATCCATAAATATTGTATTATAATTTATATTTAAGGCACTACTAGTTTTTAGCATGTAAGAATCCAGGAGGTACAAATGTCTTTCTATTGAGTGGATATTACATACCACATCACCATAAAGAGGGATATTTATTGAGAAACTACAACCATCTCTTTATTAGCCCCTCCCCCCTCTCTCTATCTCCATCATTATCACCTTATTTTTAAAATTTATGTATCTCTCTCCCTAACTCTCCCTCCCCTTCCCTAACTACCTAACCCTCTAAAAACCTCTAGATCTCACTAACAGTCTAACCCTCTATCAAACTTTGTAACAATATACTAACTAATCCTTCATAACTCTCACTAACTATGCTTCCCTCTCACTAATGAACTAATCCTCCCTAACACTCAATAAATCTCTAACCTTCTCCCTAACTTTCTAGCAATAAAGTAACTAACCTTCCTCAACTCTCACTAGCTAGCTAACACTCTAATTACAAACTAACCACTGATTAATTCCCACTAACAATGAACTATCTAATTATTATGATTGTAGACATAGATACATAACCAAAAATACAAACCAAAATTTCAATTGAAGTTGCTAAGCATATATTTCTCATATTGATGTTTGTACTACTTTATGGCATATCATATAAGGGTTTCCATATTGATTTGACATTTGAAGGATGGGTTGGAGACCCTTGGATGGGTGGATTGCCATCAAATCCTAATGTAATCCTTACTAACTCCCTAACTACAACATATCTCAGTCTAGCCCACTTCCTCTCCTTCTCGACATATCTCTCTTTCTAGCTTGGAGGATTTGTGGAGTGTGCCAAGGTGTGTCACTTGCTGCACCTTTGAGTTCATGATCATGGGCATCTTCCTACTCCTAGAGCTTGTGATTGAGCTACAATGACTAGTACAAATTTATCTCCCTTGGAAAGTGATGGTTTTAATGGTGGTTAAGGATTGTTGTTGTGCAAAAAACCTACACAAGGATTCTATGGTAGTGCGGCCTCCTTGGTCATGGTTAAGGTTTTGCAAAAGTGTGGAGCATTGGGGTTTCCTTGGACATGATCACCTTGGGATGAAAACCTACATAGGGACCCCAGGCCAGTGCAGGCTCCCTAGAAACACTTTGCTTTGATCACCCTTATGGCCTATGCTATCTATTGTGCCCTATGCTACATGATTAAGCCCTCTCACTAGTGTTGTCAGTCATGTGCCACATGTTTAGAACTAGCACCATTGTTCACTATTGGCCATCATGCAAATTGCCTACAAGACACTACATCGATGTGGCATCGTAGAGGAGGGTTTGATTATGTGGCATGTGACCTTGTAGAGCAAACTATTTGGTATGGCATGTGACCTATGTGCCATGTCACAACAACAAGCAACTTATATGCTTAGAAGCTATACAGTTTGACTATGCCTCTTATTACATTGCTAATGGCATTGTAGCATGTGTTTATCTTCACTCAATGGGATAGCTCCCCATAGAGGATAAGTTATTTCAATGGAGTGCTTGTTGCAACACTTGTTGTAGCACTTAAACTTGACAAAAAATTTGCATCTTGTGGATTCACACAAAGGATGTCCTAAGATCATATCTAAGTCATTGACTTGTGGTATTATTGTGATTTCACGATGGTGGCTTCTTATGGATTTTGTACATGCCAATAATTAGGCATCATGGATGTTGATTGATAATAGATTCATTGTTCTCAATGATCTAGTGGATTGGAGCCACATGCTAGTGTCCATGAGCCATTCACCACCTTCGCAAACTATGTAGATGAGACTGTGCCAATGCAGCCTTGCAGGGGAGGGTTTTTAATTATGAAAGGACTTATAGTATATGGTTAGTTCCTAGCTATCACAATAATTCCTAGGTCACATTATACTTGTATACTTGTACACACACATAGACAATTAGTAGGCGACTCCTCTTATTGTAGGCCAAATTTTTTTGGGAGGCTATGCCTAAATAAACAATTAAATGACACAAGCAAGTGAGACACCTCTATTGAAGCTAATATTTGCATCTTCTTGGAGTAAATCAAGATAGGAATCCTTTGAAGTGGCTTGGATAGAAGCACTAGACCTTTAACAAGCATAGCTAGTAAGTGGGTCTATCTTGAAGGTTTTGCTAGAATACTCTCCTTAAACCTTTCATGAGCATAAACCCCTTGAAGCTATTAGAGTTCCACAAGATTCCAATCTAGGGCAGTCACCAAGGTGTTTGGTGCACTATACACCTTCATGCACTCTATCTTTCTCCCACAAGACCAAGCATACACATATATAGTTTTCACTCCATGTGCACATGACCTTCACCTTGATAAAATCCTTGATAATATTCCTATTAGAAACTATGGACATATTAAATGTATGTGGGGTGTGGGTTTTTTTGTGGTGTAAGTCTGATATTCGTGCATTCATGGAGATGACATTGGGTAATGAGTTCTATTCATCTTTCTACTGGTGATTTAGGTTAATTCGGTGATTTCTGCACTATAATGTGTGATACTAGACTACATCATTGCAACTATAGTATGAGATATATTATTTTTCAAAAGGCTACATCTAATTCGATCTCAATTGTCTAAGAAGGACATTTATAGTGGTGTGAAATGTGTTTCATAATTAATGTGTTGTATTATGCTTGTTCTTTCCACAGTTTCATTGTTGTTGTTGATATGTCATCACTTGGATGTCCACAAAGAGGGACCCAATGTCCTCTAAGATGATGCAATGTTATATTTCTTCTTCTTCTATGTTTTATAGCTTTTCTTACAATCATAATAATTTTTCCACTAGACCATATGTAGAGGCAAAACAAACACGTAGTCGAAAGAGAGGAAAGACAACTTTATTTGATGAGATGCTTGATCAAATAAGTACAGTGGAGGCATCCTTGCAACACGATGATATAGATGTTCAAGGACATGAAGCTAAGAGTTAGCATATTGCATATAGGACACAAGATGAGGCACAAGACATTAAAGATGAATATGCTCCAGTAGAAGCAAACATGTAGATAGTGCCTTACATGTTTCAGCCTGAGATTGACTCATTTAATCTGCAGATGATGATGCAAAGCTCTACATGGACACATGTGCAAATATTATGAAAAAGATTTGAATATTGTTTTCATTACCCCACCATACCTCTTTGCACAATGATACCATATGCTCGTGTTAGAGGCCTTCGACATTATGTCTCAGGTTTGTTTTGGCTTTTTCACTAATAACATTGATTGCAATTTTCTTTTTTATGTGATTGTCTTAATTTTGAATTACGGGCTTGAAATTGGCTTTTGCCAAGGAGGGCTATGTGCATGAGAAGGGTGCCTTTGTAGTGTCAGTATGTACATGTGTCAATGAGGTGACTATTGTGGATGATAATATTATGGGGGGATGGGATGCCATTTGGCAAGAGATAAACAAGGAGTTTGAGAGTGAGATTAGGGACATGGATGAGCTTCAATTCTTGTTACACAAGATTTTCTATGTTTGGGAGGGTAACCACAGGATAATAGCTTGGTCAGTTGCTATTATGGAATACTTTGTCAACACAAGGTCCAAGCACTACAAGGTTCTTTGCATTCTCATTGATCTCACGAGGGTTAGTGAGATTGCACTTCTCTCCAGTCTCCAATGAACAAATTATTAATTTTTGAAATTTATTTTGTTTTGTGTTATTGTATATTATCAAGTTGAACATGAGTATATTTTTTGTATAGTTCAAATACCCGTGCTTTGGTTGCTCCACCCTTTGTGTCTTGATAAATGTAGCCAATATTTATTCTACCAACCATGAGGCCTATAAGAATGAGTTGCCAGATAAAGACCAAAAGCTTATTGTTTAAATTAGAAAAAAGTTTACAAAAGGATATGAACCTTGGTATCTGCTAACTCGACATTACTAGGGAAAGTTTGTGTACAATGTAAGTATTGATTTGTGTGTTTAAGTGTTTCCTTGGTTAAAAGAGAAACTATCTATACTTCCATAATATTGTAATATGACTCTTAGCCATGATACAATTACAAGTCTAGATCACTCAATCTCTTAATTGCAAGCTTGAGCAATCAAGGTCAAACATGTCCGTGGAGCAATTGGGAGCACTAGAGCAAAAATAATTAGGAGATCTTGCCACCAGATATGGTGATATGATTGGAAAGGTCACATGACTCTACATATTTTGTGAGTAGGATGAATTGGGCACAAGGATTAGTAGGTGTTTTGATCAAATTCTACCTTTTTTAGATCCTTAATATTCTAGACCCAAAACTTGGAGATGTGTGGCATGAATGTGTATTTGCATCAACATGGGGCCCTGATAGCTTCACCACACTAGAAAAATTAAATTTAATAGCTTTGAATGATGTGCCCATTGGACCAAAATTGACTTGGCTATCATTACTCGAGGCAACAAAGGCCATAGAGAACTTGGTTGGGCTTCCAAGGGGTGATTGTGCATTTAGAGAGCGAGTAACATGGTGTATAGTTATGCAAAACTATTTTGAAATTTGAATTTTCCACAATGGTTCATGCTAGCTATTATTTTTTTAAAAAAATAAACCTTTTCCTTTTCCTATGCGTAAGTTGGCTATGTCGAGAGGGTATGTTGGTAAGTGCTAGTCAAGGCTAGACGTGTCCTTGCGAATTTCACCAATATGCCAACCACATTGACCCTTCCTAACAATTCTTCTTTTGATGATTACTTTGAAGATATGAAAATAGAGCAAGTGATGTCTTTGTTTCCCTTAGAAGTTTAAGTAGTTTCCAGGGAGAAGGGAGATGATATCAAAGCATTGGGAAAATGAATTTGGCTTAGATGGCCTCACAACGGCTTGTGTACATGTATAATGACTTTGTTCTTTCCAGATTTTATGGATTCACAATGAGTAAATATCCTATAATGTTTTGATTGGAAACATGGATACATGTGCTTTCTCTTTTTGAAAGAACAGAAACACTTGGATGCTTATCTTGTTTGAGCTAGACAATGGATTGTATTGGTCGATAATGAGGTTTATGTATCCTCCCTCAATGAACATGCTTTCAAAGTGGGAGCTACAACATTGCCCTTAGTGGATTGGTCTACAAGTAGGACATATGATTGAGAGGGAGAAGGATAGGTAGGTATAAGCAAGTGAAGATGGATCAAAGAAAAGACAAAAACCCAGACAGTGAAAGGTAATTGCTAACGACTATTTCCTACTCTTCAAAATTCCGTAAACGTAAATGTGGACCTATACACTAAAGGAATAAATATTGCAAAAGGCAAGAGCAAAGAGACATTGAATGAGCAAGAACATGTTCAAGTGAGTATGGATACGGAGGAGGATATGGCAATCATAGTAGGGAGGAAAATGCTTAAAAATAATTTAAATTTTTTGTTATTAAAGGAGCACACATTGCCTACTCCTATGGTTGATTGTGAAAATAAGACTATTGTTGATGTTGGGGATTATATATCCATTAAGAGGGACTTTGCTAGCAATATGAAGAATCCCACATTTACATTGTTACATGATCATATGGTGTGGGTGAGACCCGCTAAGAGACAGTATGTTAAGAAGGGCACGATGGTACTATGGGCCTCAAACCTTATATTTCTAGACTTTCCTTGTGGTGCCATCCTTCATGGAGGCAAATCATGTCCATCATGGGATATAATATCAAAGGACCATGTATGGTTTGGGATTTCCCTTGTTGTCTCCACACATGCATATTTTGGCTTGTTGTTATCATGTCATCATTTGTAGGTATCTATGATATACATGTGTGTGTCTCGGTGCAATATATTGAACAACATAACAAATATTCCTTCATTGTGTTGTGTTTGTTGGTGTAAGGGATGTTATTGGGTAGGTGGAGAGATACACCCATATTTTTGATTTGGAGATATGTCATCATATGATGGTTAAGCATATGCCCTCGTTTAAGTTTTATGATGCTGGTTCCCAAGCTGAGGTGAATTGCATGGTTTTTTCCTTGCATATACACGAATTGTTGATTATCTAGTATATGTTTATAATCTAGCATAATTTGTATTCTTGTAGTGTGCACTATCAATGTTGCTTAGTTGCTTAATGTTCAATGTCGTGGGATAGGTGCCCATATATGTAGAGAGCACACCACTCTTTTAGGCCCTACACATGCATCCAACTGACAGCATTATGCATCACTATATGCCCACCATAGCAAGGGCTAGGAGACCTAATGGTGGAGATTGGCAATCATGCATAGAGAAGAGCCATACTTTTATGGTTTGTTTCTTAGAGCTCTTATGCCCCAAGGGGGGTATATGCCTTGAGATGGGTTTTGGCATTGCACCCATTCTTAAGTTATCATGTATTAGGTCTAATCACATATGCGGATAATGGTATCATTTCCTCCTATGTGCAACCGTTATTGTTGCAAGCCATGTGAGGAGAAAGCACTGAGGCAAGTTTTTTTGGGATTGGTAATGAGGTGGATGAGTGAGTGGGTGAAAATCCTTTTGACTAGTAAGTATCTAACATCTTGTGTATCACCAATTTAAAAATGCATCTTTTCATTGTTATGCAAATTAGTCATGTCAATAGGCCACCCTAAATGCAATCTAACTACACATTTTTCATGGTTAATATAACCATTATGATTGTCATGAAAGAGGGCATGATGAAATATTTTCTTTTGGGACTATTTAGTGTGTGCTATGGTCGAGAAAGTTTGTGAGGTTAACTTGGTCTATGAATTGATCTAAGGATATCTTTTTTTTAAAACTCCAAGTTTTTTGTGTGAATAAAGCATTGAATATAAATCTTGATAGCAACGATGCTTATTTTGTGCTTCCCTATTGTTGTAATGCTAGAAGGGTGTTGGCTATATATGCAAAAGCAATGGCAAAAAGAATGGCCAGTGAGCCTTACTTCGATGTAGACTTCTCAAAGCCACAACCAAGGCATTGTGTTTTTGTGTATAATGAGTGGCGATCCATGTGAAGTGGATGAGGACATTATGGTTACTATTGCTATCTTTCATGTTTCACGAAGAATATTTTAGTGGAACTAGTTTCCTAGTGTTCCGAGCTAGTTTTTAAAAAATGGCATGTGCAAGAAAAGTTATTTGTTGCTATGTTTTGGGAGTTTCCATTTGCAAAACTAATTTTCATAGTCTAAGTATATTCGAATATGGAATGTGTATGGATATCCATAATGTGCAAGGCTAATTTCAATATGAGGGGAAGATCAAGTTTTTGTTGCTATGGTTTTGGAATTTCGTAATTCTATCTTGTATGCTTTGCCACATGTATTTTACCAAAACATGCACAATCCCATCTCATGTGCTTTGCCATGTGTTGCTCAATTTCCTCATCTTGCTCGAGAATATTTGGTTGGAAAAGGGAAGACTCAACATAACGATGTATATGAATGATGGGTTGATATTTCCCATGTCTATGATGGAATATGGACCCCATAACTAACGTATATGTTGGGTATGATTTAGATTTGTGAAGCCCTACATATTGAATCCCTATCTCATAAGTATCATTTCTTATCTTCTGTGTTACAAGTTTTGTTTCTCCCTATCTTGAACTCTTCTTACTTGGATCCTATGATGTTTGGTCATACGCAAAAAATCCCTTGATAGCAGGAAAACTTAGATGACCTAATGAAGAGGCCAAGAGGAGTGTAGGCAATAGTATTTGACTTCAAGGTTTTACAAGAAAGAAAGTTTCAAAAAGTCTTATCACCAAGCATCGTATAAACATTGATTGCGGCAAGAACAAGCATTGCTAAGAAGTGGAAGGAGCAATAGGGTGAACATGTCCTTTGGGAAGCTCGTCGTCTTCAAACAAACAAGGCCCAAGGGAGACATATGTATCTATAGCTATGAGAAGTCTAGAAGTTGTAGCCAGAATGGTGGCATGCTATCATGGAGTTTGATAACATTGCCAGGTTAGTATTATGGTGTGTTGGGAGCTATGAAAGAACAAACATAATACATTACCCTTAGCTTAGGTGGCATAGAATTTATGATCTGTAATCCCATGACATGTACAACTTCTCCAAGATCCCTAATGTTAATATCCTAGAATGTGAAAAGTTGTACTTATTTCAACCACCACAAGACCTTTGGCCTTCCTTTTGCAGATTTGTCAAAAGCTTCACTAATTGCCTTGACCCCATCTTCATCGCCACGTGTAACTATCATCAACTTCTGGTCAACTTGCAAGGGTAAGCCCAAATGCCCTATAAAAAAGAACTATCCCCACTATTCTTTGAAATCAACTCATGCATAGATAAAGTGACCATGATTTGACTACTAGTGTGTGTTGAACTCTCTTCCCATCATACTGAATGGCACTACTACAAGATATGGTGGATAGCGAATTTTCATTTTGCTCCCACCCTTTCTATCCAAAGTCCTCCATCAAATTACAAGAAGTAATGAAAGACTACATGCTCAGTAAAGTATGTCTCAATCACACCTTACAACCACTCTCATAGAAATAAGACCACCACCCAACCCCCCTTTAAAAAAGAAAATAAAAGAGAGCAAAAGCTCCAACTTAGATAAATGCGCTATATGATCACTCCACCTAGGGGTCCTCAAGTTATGCACATCTAGTGGCCTTGAGAAATCGGCTCTATATCTAACCCTTAGCCCTTTCCCCCATAACACTACCTTAGGGCACATAAAGAGTAGGACACCTTGGGCTCAATTGCACAATTTGTCACCCTGAAATTTGCAATACACAATAAAACCACTCACTCACTAGGTCCTCAAGTGCAAGGCAATGCTAAAGCCTTGACCCATCTTTTAGCTATACTTGTTCGAGCAGTTGCATGACATAGAAAGATATACACATCCCTATGGAGAGCACTTTGATTGTAGGCTGCTGAAGATCAATTGAGTACCCAACAATATCAATGGCTATTTGTCATTTGCCATGATTCTACATCCATGGATCCCTCTTCCACTACTCGAGTACCTTCACTGGAGCCACAATGACAACTTCAATGCGCCCTTAAGGACTATTACAACTCCCTCAGAGGAACCACCTCACCACAACAACCCTAGGCACTATGTTCTACATTATCATGTGCCATGGGACTAACACACCTCTGGGAGGGCGGGTCATGTTAACCCCATCATGGAATGAATGAAGGTAGCAAGAAAATGAAGGAAGCACCAACAAAATTTTCAACTTTTTCTTATGCAAAGTTACTTCAAAATATGTTGTGTTTAATGTAAAATTGAGAGCCAAGCTCACTTGTGTGCAAATTGTAATAAATTTTATTAGAGTTGAGTTTCTCTTGAATTCCAATTTGCATGCAATGTAAAGTTCAATTAAAAGGCCGCAAGTGTTGGTTGGATGCCCAAAAAGGGTAGAAACTCAAAGGGACATTGTATAAAAGGGTTGAAAAAGAATGGAAGAAGCTATTTGTGTGGAGTGAAGGAATTTGGCATGATGAAGCTTCATCTCTTCTCTTTTCTTCATCTCCATCCCTTTTGTAGTGAGTTGAGTGCTCAAACAAGAGTGTTTGATGTTGAGTCTATGAAAAAACAAGGAACACGTTACGTGAAGCTCTTCTCCATCTCTTCATCTCCTCTTAGTTATAGCAGTGACTCCTCTCAAGGACATGGAAAACAATGGAAACAAGGAGGCAAATGAGCATGTGTGCACATGGGTCATGGAACATAGCTTGTTGATGAAAACAAGGATGACATGGTAAGTATTAGTAAGTTTACTCACTACATCACATCAAGTATTTAGATTCGTGTGTGCATGTGAGTAGACAAGGTGAGAGATAGACATACGCATCGTGCATCACCCCTTGAAACAATAAGGGTGTGTCCAATGGTCCTGACATTAGCCTTATGATTACAATAGAGGGGGTCCAAGAAGAGGCATCATTGCTTGCAAATAGAGCATGAAAAAAAGGGGTTGTGAAAAGGCAAAAGAGAGAGGACCCTACACATCACATCGTTGGGTAGCTCCATACTTCTATCAGTCATCCTCCTAACTTCTAATAACATAAATAATGTTGATGAGAATATTTACATCATCTCCTAAATAAATATGTTATTTAAGGTGACCCAAAAGGTTGCCCTCAATCAAATTAGAGTTGAGGGACTTTAGTACTCACTCAAACTTTTCTATACAACTTAAAAGCTTAAGGTTTACCCATCCATTTAGCATTGCCTTGGGATAATGTTACATCATCTTTTAAACAATAGATAAAAACAAAAAATGCACATGGCTCAATTCAAAACTACCTCAAAAGTCATAGACCTAAGGTTTTTGTATATGCTACCAAAAAATTATTTTATAAATACTAAGTGAGCTATATATGGTAAGGGGGACCACTATAGCACTCAATGTTGTTTCATTGAATCCAATGGAATTTGCATGTATAAATAACTAATAATGTCCATTTCAATTAGTTTGAGCAAGGCCGCAAACATAGTTTTACTTGGGGATGCCATGCTGCAGACATACTTGAGTCTTTTTTGTTGTATTGTGATGTTTGAGGCTTGCAAAATAGTATATTTGTTGCAAATATCAATGACAAAAAAAATGCTACTTAGAATGCTTGGAATCTACCAATTAAAGATATATTTAGGATTCAAGTGTATCACCGACTTGGCCATAGATTGCCACAAGAAAGAGGGGCTCTTTGCCCTAGAACAAGGGGCCATGTATTGCCATTTAATTGGTTTGATTAACCTAAGGGCTATGCCACACACAAACTTGTTAAAGTTTCTAAAAGTATAGCAAGTAATGTAAGCACTGTGTTGTACCTTTTTGGAGGTTTCTTATTTACTATAAAGGGAGATTACCTTACTTACAATATTTTTTAATGAAGTAGTTGATATTGTATTAAAGAGTAACGTAATGATGTTCCTCCTTCTCCAAATAAACTGAAATGTCACATTGGATAAGATAGTGACTAGCTTCTAACTATCCTCATCAAGACTCCTTCTGTCCACCAAAATAAAGCCATTTTCATTCCAAGGTCGTCCCTTTGCTTTGTAAAGTTCAACCATTTCTTAAATCATTTTCACACTTGGGCAACATGTACATAAATGTAAAAGAGATGCTTTTCAATCTCTTTGAACCTCTTGCAGCTTCGTTAATAAGAGCCTCTAACAGGACAACTTATTCTTGGCCATAGACTTTGGTATCAACTTGATCGTCCTTTGGTAGATAGTCATCCTTGCTTATACAATTTAACATGTCTTTGAACGAGACCTCTTTGGGTTGAATGGGATCAGTAACATCCATGAGAAAGCTTCCAAGTCTCTACTCATAAAACTTTGGTATCATAGGTTTAGTACTTGCAATTGAAGCTAGGTGGTATTTGAAGATGATAATGACTCCCTCATTGACCTAAATAAATCACACTATCTCCCCTCCTATGCTCGATCTTCAAGAAGAAGAATGTAGTTGGAGTGTCCCTTGCTGACTCCCTTCAGCTAGAGTGCCCTCCCTAATATATTCCGAACTCCCTTTAGCTACTAGTGTCCCCTAAAATGTTCCACTCTCCCTTCAACTAAATCCTAGTGATTTCAAGCAGGTTCTTCTTGCATCAAATTACTGCACCATGATTATTTCTTCAAACAACAACTTGCTATCTACCATGCTTATTTGTTGTAGCTATTATAGCTATCATGCATTTACTCCTAACAAAAATCAGGTGAGGCCACAAAACACCTTGCATCACTCCATGACTTCTTGATGGTTTTGACCAACTTGGGATTGGAGGAAAGAAACATTGAACCTAGAGGAAAGAGGTCCATTTAGTGTTTTATCGAAGTGAGGAGTTGCATGATCTAAACAATTGGAATGCAATTGAATCTAGTAACTTCATATAGGGGTCCTAGTTTCACATGGACACTTATCCATTACATGTCACTGAAGGGGAGCTACAAGCTCTACCACGAGGCCTACGGACCGCTTATTGATCAAGCGTTTCAAGCTGAGTGGCCATGGCTACCTCTCACATAGCCTATGTGCCATGCCTACCTTACGAGTGTAGTGAGCTTACCTTGATGTTGATCGAGTACCCTCCTCTCTCTTGCACACCTGTAGCTCCATGATCCTTGTGGCAAGCTCAAGCAACCTCAATCCCTCTCCCATGAGCTCCATCCTCCATAGCTACGCGTGAGACAAGGGAAGAGAAGAGAAGAGAAGAAGATGGAGAGGGGAGATGGAGAGCTTCTTCTCCACGATCCCTCACTCTCACACACTCATTCCCTCACCCTCTCACACTCCCTCACTCCCTTTCTCAAGCACAAGCAAGAAGGCAAGAAACAAGAGAAGAAGAAGAAGAAGCTTTTGCCACACACAAGAATGAGCTTCTCATTCACTTTTGAACTTTATATACATGCCCTCCCTTCTTTGGGCGGTCATCCCCTTTTTTACATGGCCGAAGCCCATTTCTCATTTTCCACCATTCTAATTTATCCTATTCCCAACTAATACATACAATTTGCACAGGAGCGAGCCTGGCACTCTTTTACAAGGATTCGGGAGTGCTTCCGCATTTAATGGTGCGCTTTTTACTCTTTTGCTTTCTCGGGGCGACACTGAGACTTTCTGGGGGTCGTGCCCAAACATTTAAATTTTTCAGGGTCTGGTTACCGGTCAAGGCACCTTTTCCTTCTTTTATCATGCGCCTTTTTTGCTATTTCCTTTTTTCCATTTTCCCGCTCCTCTGTGCTGCGGTAAACACGGTAAACATTACCCCCCTCCTAGCCAAGTGCCAATCCCATGGCACTGCGGTGGGAAGTAGTGGGATAGTTGGGTCTGCTGCTAAGCGGAACTGGTGGGTAGATGACACTCATTCAAAGGTGAGGGCGTGAATGAGAGGTGATGGAGTTTAATGGCGATGATCAGGAGAGATTCCGTTGTGCTTTAGGCTTCATGAAGATGCTTGGCATTTCTCACACAGTTGTGGCTTCCATTCTGCGACAGCTGATAGGGGTTCTAGTTGGCTGGTGAAAAATATGTAGCCGGTCATCCCTTGAGCATCAGAAATGCTTGATCAGTAAGCAATCCCTTAGGAGGATGGTGTTGGAGGGATTTATCCTGGAGAAGCCCCTCCGAACTCTGCCTTGACAAAGATATGCTTTGTCTTCGCATTGAAGATATGTGTCTTTGATTTGAAGATCTTTGTCTTTTATTTGAAGATCTTTGTCTGTGATTTCAAGATCTTCAGTGCTGCATTGAATATCTTCAACCTTGCATTGAAAATCTTCAAGCTTGTGGAATCAATAAGTGATCCGTAGATCTTGAGGCATTAGGCATGCATCTTTGGAAGATGAGGTTCCAAAATCTATGCCAATGGCGGATCTATTACTGAGTACTCATTTTGCTTGATTTGGTTTAGTCATGGTAGCCATCAGCAGGCAGATGGTTGGCGACATGAAGCATGTTGGTCCGTCCAATCCAATGCAGAAAAGCTCCTGAAATAGCAGCAATGGTGTCATGTCCGACACATGGAAAAAGTTTTGGTCATTAAAGGATGCGGTGGATGATATTCTTTAGCTGAGTAGCCAGTTCTTGAAACACGAACATAACCTACAAGAAAAGTTGTGCACTCCCTAAGGGGTGTGTCGTGTAGTGCATGGTGCCCGTGGCAGTGGAACTGGAAGATGGGTCTAACCTTGGGCAAGCCCTTGGTAATGTCCCACACTTGAGGACCCAGTTCATGTGTCGTTGGAGGTGCAGTGCAAATCTTAGGGTGACAGGTCTGAAAGTCCTACCCTTGATGTGCCCTAAGTGTGAAGTGGGGAAGGGGCTAGGGAGAACCCTAGATGCAGTGACTGTGGTGCACAACAAGGTGAAGGGAAGTTGCAAGCTCATCATGTGAAGTCTTCTCTCTCTTATCTTTGCTTAGTAGTAGATTCATCCCTTGGCTTTGCTATTCTTTGTTGTTGTCTCTTCTTTCCAGTTCACCTTTTCTTTTGTTGCCTTGTGGCTTTTTTTATTTGAAGAGGTTATACATAGATGCATGTGATACAAGGGCATAATGGGAGTTTAATCCTCGTCATCCGAATGGCAGGTAGGGGATGGTGGAAGGCGAGGGGCTTTGTTAAGTAATCTGCGGCTCAGCATGTAGCCCTTGAGATTGAGGCGGGTCTTGAGAGTGGTGGTGGAAAGGAAAGGGTGGTTGCACTGTGTGAATCTACTATCGCTCATATCCTCAAGCAGTGTAATATAGAAGGACGGCAAAAGAGTAGCCTGCATCTTGAGGCGAGTCATGGTGTTGCTATCTATGGCATTGGGGTCGAAGTAAAGGGGTGGAAGGTGGCGTTCTTAAGGTGCAGGCCCTTGGTAGATTAGGACCCTAATTAGTATAAGATAATTACAGGTTGTTATGAAGGCAAGGTCAGGACAGGATGTGAACTCACCAAGGAATCTATCTATGGAACTGTACAAATTAGGGAGGGTAAATACAAGGGCATCTTTATAGGAGGTGCTATTGGCATTATAGATGATAGGGAAGTCAAACCTGCCATGGATGGACGGATTAAAATCCACGCCTACCCTTCGAGGATACGGCATGAATGTGGGGTCGTTTCTCTCAGAAGGAAGGGTGTTACAAAACGCCATCTAAGCGTCAAGGTTGACATAAAAAATGTGTCTTCTCCAGGTGGGTTGGCAATTGTAGTTCTCCACTGATCTAGGCACCTGGAAGACTTTATCATGCCAAAATTTGCGATCCTCGGTCCCCCATGTCAAGATTGTGGGAGAGAAGGAAGGAGTCTCACTTGAAGCTTTCTTGCTTGCACAATGGGGGAATACACACAAGGGTGGAGGCTGAAAACAGTTTTCCTCTTCTTAGTTGTGTAAGCCAAAAGAACTCTCTTACAAAGAAATAGAAGAACCCTATATATGGGTCTCAAACCAAACTCAACTAACTAAGGTGGCATACTAACTGAGCCACGAACTAGAGTAGATAAGGATAGCTATCATGTAGCTATTATTCATGGGCGGTGTACCAACCACGTCTGCAACTGACAAGTCGGTGACATAAATACACAACGGTCACCCTGGCGTATCACGAGTGGAGCTCGATATCTCAACACTTCCCCTCGAGCTCAATCCCAATTCCTGCACACCAAGCAAGTCTCTGAACTTGCGCAGCTTCTCTGCACCCAATGCCTTCGTAAATATGTCAGCTACCTGATCCTTTGTGCTGACATAAACTAGATCAATAAGACCTAGTAAAACCCTCTCCCGCACATAGTGATAATGCATCTCAATGTGCTTTGTTCTAGCATGATAGACTGGGTTATTTGCCAAGTGTATACTACTCATGTTGTCACAATAAATGACAACTGGCCCATCTGTAGACTGATGCATATCATAAAGTAGCTTATGCAACCAGGCTACCTCACATGCAGCCATTGCTGCACCCCTGTACTCAGCCTCTGTGCTCGACAAGGCAACTGTAGGCTGTTTCTTGCTGCTCCAAGTGACTGCAGCACTCCCAAAAGAGAACACATATCCACTGGTAGATCGTCTATCAGAAATACTACCAGCCCAATCAGCATCAGTGTATCCATGCAGCTGTATCTGAACCCCAGTCTCATAAAATAGTCCATACTGCAATGTGGACTTCACATACTTGAGTATGCGTCTAGCCGCATCCAAATGCGATTTCCTTGGAGCCTGCATAAACTGACTTACCAATCCAACAGCATAGCTCAAATCTAGCCTGGTAATAGTCATATAAATCAAGCTTCCTACTATGCGTCTGTACATAGTAGGGTCTTCCAGAAGCTCACCTGCATCTGCGCTCAGCTTCACATTCTGCTCCAAAGGAACTGAAATAGGCTTACAGCCTGTCATCCCATATTTGGACAGCATGTCCAATCCATACTGCCTCTGCAAGAGCTGTATCCCACTTGGTGATCTAATCACCTCAATGCCCAAGAAATAACGCAGCTCTCCCAAATCCTTCATCTCAAACTTCTGCTTCAATAGCATTTTCACATGAAGGATATCTTCATCACTGTCACCTGTCATAATCAAATCATCAACATAAATGACAAGTAGCATAATACCTTTCTCTGTTTTTCTCACATAAAGTGAGAAATCTGCCTTGGAAATCTGAAAGCCAATAGTGACAAGATACTGTCCTATCTTGTCAGACCATGCTCTAGGTGCTTGCTTCAAGCCATACAAGGCTTTCTTCAACCTACAAACAAATTCAGGATGAACAGCATGCACATAACCTGGTGGCTGCTCCATATAGACCTCTTCTTGCAAATCACCATGCAAGAAGGCATTCTTTACATCCATCTGATGTAAAGACCATCCCTTTGATGCAGCCATAGCAATGACTGCTCTTACGGTTGCCATCCTTGCAACCGGACTGAATGTTTCTTCATAGTCAATGCCATATGTTTGTGCATACCCCTTGAATACTAATCTTGCCTTGTATCTGTTCACAAAACCATCTGCATTGTGCTTCACCTTATAAACCCACTTACAACCAATTGCATTTTTACCTTTAGGCAAAGGTACCAATTCCCATGTAGCATTTGCTTCCAAGGCATCCATTTCTTCATCCATGGCTTTCTCCCATTTTTCTTTTCCCATGGCTTCCTCAAAAGAAGTGGGTTCTGGTTCATGTATCACTTTAACCATATATGCATAGTGAATGGCTGTAAATCCATCATATTTCAGCCTATCCACAGGATACCTAGCTCTCGTAGACCTGCGCAAAGTAGGTTCACTCCCAGGTGCTCTCAAAACATCCCTGGTCTTCCTTACTCCAGGTGTAACAATAGAAGGAATACCCAACTCATCATCAATGCTCTGTTCTGAGCCACTGGATTCACCATCCACATAAGAGTGACATGCATTCACATCAAACATGGGCTGATCAACCTTCTCTTTTCCTTTTCGTGATACCTGCATACCACTATTTGCATTACTTTGAGAAGATTCTCCTGATCTCAATCTGCCTGTCTATGGCAAAGAATGTGAACCACTGCTAGAGGACGCTCCAGGTCCACTAATATTTTGTGACTGCTGCTGTGAATTCTGTGCAGCATTACCATTTTGTGCATCTACATCATCAATCACATTTACTGGTTTATACCAGCTACTCATCTCATCAAAAACATCTCTGCTCACTGTAAACTTACAAGTAGAAGGGTTATAGCATCTATACCCTTTTTGCTGCAGAGAGTAACCAATAAAGATGCACATCTCAGCTTTTGGATCCAACTTGGATCTCAACTCATCTGGCACATGTACATAGGCAATGCAACAAAAAATTTTCAAATGAGAAATGTCTGGTTTCCTACCAGTATACCTCTCCTCTGGAGTCATTCCATGTATTGCTGCAGTGGGAGTCCTGTTCATTATGTAGACTGTTGTAGCAACTGCTTCAGCCCAATAAAAATCTGGCAAGTCTTTTTCATTGAGCATGGCACGAGATACCTCTCCAATATGCCTGTTTTTCCTTTCTGCAATTCCATTTTGTTGTGGGGTATGACTACATGAATATTGCTGCTTTATGCCATGCTCCTGCTGGAACCTTGCAAACTCATTTGAGAGGTACTCTCCCCCTCCATCTGACCTTAGGCATTTTATCTGCAGGCCTGTTTCTTTTTCAACCATAGCTTTAAGAGTTTTGAAATGTCCAAAAACTTCACTTTTCTTTTTCATAAAATACACCCAAACTTTTCTGCTATAGTCATCAATAAAAGTGACAAAATAATGACAGCCTCCAAGAGATGCAGCTTTAGTTGTCCACACATCAGAGTGGATTAATTCCAATAGCTTCTTACTCTCTTGAACATGTCTAGGAAATGGTTTCCTTGCCTGTTTTCCAAACTGACAGGCTTCACATACCTTATGCATTTCTGCAACCTTGAATTTTGGCAAACCTGCAACAATATTTTGGGCTGCATTGATTTAAGTCGCTGTATATTAACATGACCAATGCGTTTATGCCAGATATCAATATCTACAACTACACCGGTCCCATGTGCAAACATTGCTGCACTCAATTCAGGCATGTCTGCATCCAACGTAAACATTCTGCCCTTCTTCTTCCCTTTTGCTATCAAGCGACCTTTATTTTTCATATCCTCAACAAAGCATCCATGAGGATTAAATCTGACCTGCAAGCCCTGCTCAACCATTTGACCAACAGAAACCAGATTCTTGGTGATATTCGGGACATGAAATACATCGGACAGGTATTTCTTTTTCCCATCCTGCATAGACAAGGGAAATTTTCCAATCTGCACAATAGGATGTGCAGTATCATCACCAGTCTCCACAAATCCTGGTTTTTCCATTTTTCTTGCATCCTCCATCCATTCTACATGACCTGTCATGTGGTTTGATGCACCTGAGTCAACATACCATACATCATTGCTTTCTTCTGCACTTGTCACAGAGTTGTTCATGTGCTGCACCATAAACAAGTGCTCATTTCTGTCATCACCCTGTCTACTAGAAGATGCATAATTCCCTTGTTGCAGTTTTCCATTCATGATGTCATTCTGCTTTTTATAGCAGTCTTTAGCCATATGACCCATTTTACCACAGTAGTAGCATTCAACATTACTGTTTGCATTTTGGCCTCTTTGCCATCCACCATGACCTCTTTGGCTCCCCCTGCCTCTAGAGTTACCACGTCCTCCTCCATAGGATTGGTTTTCTTGAGTTTGCTGCATATTCTGATTTCTGCCATGGCCTCCAAATCGGCCTCCTCTACCTCTGCCTCTACCTCTTCCAGCATTTGAGTAGAAGACAGCTTCTTTTGAAGTTCCTCCTGAAGAAGATGCACCACCATTTCTCTGCTCCTCAGAAATTAGAAGAGCAATCAACTCCTCAAAATCAGGAAATCTTTCACGGACGGAAATGGATGTTCGAAACTGTGCATAATCCTTTCCTAGACCATTCAAGGTCACGGAAACTAAATCATCATCTTCCACTGGCGACCCAATGGAAGCAAGTGCATCTGCAATCTTCTTCACCTTCATGTGGTAGTCGTTGATGCTCATACTTTCTCTTTGCACATTATGCAACTCTTGCTTGAGCTGCATTTTCCTAGCTTGCGTATTTGTGCTATACATTTTTGACAAAGTATCCCATGCCTCCTTTGGCGTACTTGCATCCTGAATATGCACAATCATAGAGTCTGAAATACTGATAGATAGCCAATACATAACTTTCCTGGCTCTCTCATGCCATGTTTTGAATGCCTGCATTTGCTGTTGATTGGGAACATCAGGAAGAACTGGTTCTTCTTCATTTCCTGCAACAAATTCCCAATATCCTTTTTCCATAAGGAAATTTGTCATTCTAAACTTCCATGCTTGGAAGTTGTTCTTGTCAAGCTTTTCAGTGACAATCTGTGAAAGAGAATCAGACGCCATTACAGAACACTACAAAAAATTCTGTCACTGCAAAGAACACAGCTTCAGCCTCACAAGGGCAAATCTGCAAAACTGACGAAAGTGGTATTTGACCACACAGTCACTTCCTAGTGACGATTTTGCATCAACAGGCAACAGGGATGATTCTGTAACTCCCAATGTCTCTGCGCACAGGCATACAATGCAATTTCTACAGTAACTTTTCACCGACCTGTAGAACAGTGGTCGCACAGCATAAAACTGGGCCTTTTCCTGAGTGCGTGCAGAAAACTTCCACCTCCAAAACAGGCCCCGAAATGGCCTCAAATCAAAAAAACAGGGTCGTCAAGGGCTAAAGCCCTTGCCCGCAGCATATACTGCCCTCTTGCTTCACCGCGAAGGGCATCTCAACCTGAGACAATGCACTCCTGCAATTTTCGGCTGTGCTACCTGCAGAGATCTGCTCCCAAAACAGAAAACGAAAGCAACACTGCTCGTCTTACCAGACCACCGCGAGCTTGGCTTGCTTTCTTGAGCTCCTTACCACGAACAAGGCTCTGATACCATGTCAAGATTGTGGGAGAGAAGGAAGGAGTCTCACTTGAAGCTTTCTTGCTTGCACAATGGGGGAATACACACAAGGGTGGAGGCTGAAAATAGTTTTCCTCTTCTTAGTTGTGTAAGCCAAAAGAACTCTCTTACAAAGAAATAGAAGAACCCTATATATGGGTCTCAAACCAAACTCAACTATCTAAGGTGGCATACTAACTGAGCCACGAACTAGAGTAGATAAGGATAGCTATCATGTAGCTATTATTCATGGGCGGTGTACCAACCGCGTCTGCAACTGACAAGTCGGTGACATAAATACACAACGGTCACCCTAGCGTATCACGAGTGGAGCTCGATATCTCAACACCCCAAGCAGTTGGGTTGGCCTCTCGCTCCGCTAGCCACTTGTCCTTGAGCCTTGCACCTATAGCAATTACATCATTTACAACTTCAATGGCCATTACTCTATTTAGTTTAGCGGGAAGCTCGAAGCTCAAGTCGAAGGGGTTGCGGGCATATTCTTGCTATTCCTAGATGATTAGCTCTGCATGGAATCCAGCGGGGAGGTCCTCAGGGCACGGTGGGAGAGGAGCAGGTTGCCTTGGGACAGGTCTAATGTTTAGCTTCTTCCTTGCCTTCTCCACCATTTCTCTTCTGCGCTTAGCCAGGGCTGCTTTCCTCTCAGCGGATGTGTCAGTGGGTTGCACTTCATCTTGTCGTGGAGGAGAGGGTGGTGAGACGTAGTCCTCCTCCTGAGGTCCCATATCAAACTCTGGTCCACCCCCTTCTACTTTCACTTCTTCTTGCACCTTCTCTTCTCTGAAACCAAGTTCGTCAATTTCTTGCACCGTCAGGCCTACCTATGTAAGGTATTTTCTTTGCTCCTCCAGGCTCTGCGGCGGGCCTCCTAGTTACAGTGGTACATGCAGGCCTGCTGTTAGGCTTTGCGTGCAATGGCTAGCTTCTTCTGTGCTGATCATTGGCCTCGTTTTCTTCTGTTTTGGTGGAGTGAAGCATCGTGTTGAGGAAAGTGTACTGTTGGGCCATCATAGAGAGCTGGGCAGCCTCTGTCTGATTTTCAGCCAACACTCTATCTCCTTCTGCTTTGGCCAATCGGCGTGCTAGGTCTCGTATCCTCCTTTCATTGTGGTCAGCCCATTCCTTCGCTCACTTCTCCATATCTTCCAAGCTCTCCCCCTGATGGAGAGGCATAGCCATGAGTTGTTGCTCTTGGTCTTCGAGCTCGCGATGTAGGCGGGACTGCTCCTGGTCTTCATTGGCAATCTGCGCACTGAGCTGATCCAGCTGCACCTGCATTCTTTGCACCTACTCTTCTCTTAGCTTTTCTAGCTCTGCAGTCTCATGTTTGATCTTCTCAGGCTGGTTTTGTGCCTCCTGGTTGACTACAGTGAGCTGGTCGTTCTTGAGCCGCAAGTGAGTAGTGGTCTCCCTCTCTCCGTTGAGGCGATCCATTAGGATTTTTCTTCTTCCCTCCCAGGCAGCATCATGTTCCTTTAGGGTTTTTGCTTCTTCTGCATCTCTATTGCTGGCTTCCTCCTTTAGCACAGCAATCTCCTTTTGGTACTCTACTATCTGTTTAGTTTTCTCCAGCTGGAGAGTGGCTCTTGATTCTCGCTCTGTTGCCAAATCTTCCATGGCAGTTCTCTTTCCTTCCTTGGCTTTTTCTAGCTGCAAGAGCAGCTCTTTAACGTACTCATCGTACTTGCTTCTGGAGGTGGGGGATGGGACATGGTGGCGATGGTGGTAATAGCTTCTGTTTTCTGTCTTTTAAGCTCTGGGCTTGGCTCCACATCAACCGTGGCTGCCCTCTTCACTCCTGACACTGGGGTGGCTATGCCAGCTTCTCTTTCCAACTCCCTTTCCACCAGGAACTGCAGCCATGTGACCATATTGCTCTCATCGACCTTTGGCGAAGTTCCTGGGGTGGGGATGGTTATTATGGAAGCAGCAGGGCTAGTTGGCACAAACCTGGTAGGGACAGGCGTGATGACCTCCTTGTCCTTGCCCTCTGCGACCGGCGGCAGGATGGGATCTGGCACATTCAAGCTCGTGTCCGGGTTCTCATCCTCCTGGGGCGGGGTTTGCTTTCTTTGTCGTTGATGCTGTTCCATAGATAGGCGAGTTGCAAGTTCTATATCTTCTTGTTCCTTCTTCCTCAGGCTTCTTCATCCTCCTCAGCCCTTCTTTTCCTCTCCTCTTCTGCCTTTTTAGACTCCTCTTCCACTCTCTATGCATCCTCTTTTTCTTTCCTTTTCCTCTCTGTTTCCTGGGCTCTTGACACTCTTTGCGCTTTTTACAGTTCTTCTTTCTCTTTCTTCCTCCTTTCTTCTTCCCTTTACTGTTGGAAGCGCTTAGTGCACTGCTCTCTTTGCTGCTGCTGGCGCTATTCTTCTTGATTTTCTTCTTTATCACTATGCTCGTCAGTTTCTGTTTCCTCGTCAGAGCAAGCAATCTCTCCTACTCCTCCTCTGTTGCTCCTGCCTCCTTTACTGCTTTTTCAATTAGGGCGGTTAGTACACCTCCATATCCAATGAATGATGCTTTGAAGGCGGCCTTCTTCCTGTCTTTTGCTGCTGGGGATTCACCTCCAGCAAGTTGGCTTCCCAGATCAAGCACTACAGCAGCCTTCTTGATTGTGTGTCTTACATAATCATTCCAGTCGATCTCTTCTGGTGCATTGGCCGCGAGGCTTTTGAGCACAAGCACATTTATTCAGCCCATATAGGCAGTGTATCGATGGTTGGAGAAGAGGGTGTGCATGACTTTAGCACGCATGCGGATTTCGTCATCAGGGATGTCCTGGATATTGACTCTGTCGTTGGACCGCACCTGGCCCCTGTCCATTTTTAGCATGGCAAAGACATCCCTTTTTGGTCTCTTTACGGCCCTTGATTCCAGGCCCAGTGCATTTTCTACTAGTTCCTTGCTTAAGGGTACCTTGACTTGCCTGGTAGCATCCCCCCTTCCCATAGTCACCATGGCACTCTTGGAGGCAGAGTCGAAAGTTTGTAAGAACTCAACACGCCTTGCAAGATCCACATTTTGCTCTGCCTTCTCCACATACTTGGTCATATTACACTTTTCTATGACCTACTTAGCTGCTTCCTCCATTTCCACAACCCTGGATAGGTTGTGGAAGTTCGGAAATTCAGCCGTCCGTAAGCTTGAATTTCCAAACTCATAATATATTTTTGCTTTTCTTCTTCCGTGAAGGAAAGCTTATGAGCGCGATCTTGATGAGCCATCTTGGGTTCTTGCCCAGCAAAAATACTTTTCATTAATCACAAGTGGAAAAGGAAAACATGGCTAAATGAAGCTAAGCATGAAAAATACGCAAAACAGGAATGCAAAGAACTTGAAAAATTTTGCTAACTTTTTTTTTAATCACTGAGTTCAACCTTTCAACAATTATTTATGCCTTCTTAGCCTTATTCCTCCCCCTCGAAAAGATGAAAATCCTTCCTAGGATTGAACGAAGTGGTGAGGATATCAAAGGTGATTGTGATGGGGTGTTCCAGCCAACAGCCACTCATAAAATGCAGGGTTGTACTCAAGTTGAGCGTGATGATTGAGTTCACAAGGTTGTACAGAAATTTGGGAAATATAGGTCAAGACATCGTGAAAAATATCTCCGATATTAAGGCGGCTTGCAACGTGCAGTTCTTCTTCTGTAAGGAATTGGTCAATGTAAGGATGGGCTAGGACCTAGTCATCTAAGTGTTGGTTCTGGGTAATGGCCAAAACTCTAAATGAAAGAGGTGCCACATAAGTAGGATCGTACTCAATGGTCTTGATTGCCCTCCTTTGTTCAGCATTTGTCATGATACGACAGCCTTTCTTTTTCCATCGGGTCTGCAAAGTGAACCACTGCTATAAGAATGAGGAAGTTGAGCTTGCAAGTTGCGTGAGCTCATGTAATGCTTGTTCGGGAGCAGAACGAGGAGGCTTACGGTATGAGGTGATTAGTCACCTGAGAACAGCTTGCTCCTTTGAGATTTCTTCATTTGCTATTAGTTCAGCAGAATCTTGGGGAATTTGACGGTCATAAACTCGTATTCCTCCCAAGTGCATGGTAATGCACGAACATCGGAAGCAAGTGGTTCATCAAGAAGATCTAGGTCCAACCGCTCATAACTCCTAGCAAATGTGGTGAAAGTGTGGTCTAATACCTTAATGCAGGTCACAAGGTCATCTCCCGAAGTTTCAGCAAGGTCTTTAACCAAGGAAAGGAAAGATCATACCGCATAGGAAGGCCTAAGACCTGCTGGTGGTGATGGTGCAATTGAGTTGGATAGCAGTGACTCCATTGCTGGTGTCACGGGTGTGGTTTTGCACTCCGAAGCACTTTGAAGTGCTGTAGGAAGCTCTGGTGGCATGGAAGTTGTACTGGGTTCTGAGTGCACAGTCACAGAAGTATTCAACTCTTTTGAGTGAGGTAAGCTTGAGGCTTTTAGCGATTGCTTTGGTCGATAAATTAGCTGGGCCTTATTAGCCACAGCCGGCAATGGTTTGCTAACTATGGCTCAGGCGCTATGTTTGCAAGCCTCTCTCACTGGAGTGAGGTTGCTTGGAGATGAGCCTTTAGACTTGCTATTCTTAGGCACCCAAAGCCAGGGGTTGCCTTCATAGTAGCCTTGCACTCGCAAGAGATCTTTGGGGATCCATCGTGGCGTGGTTGTGTGACTGCATTGATAGCGTCCAAATTGCCTCTTAGGCTGTGATGACTAATTGTTTTGGCATTTAGAAGCACGTTTGGGTGGTCTACCCGGAGGTGGTCTTTGCCGCTTTGGCACCCATATAAGCTTAGACTCCTTGGCCTTGTGAGCACTCTTGGTGGGTTTGGCTCTAGGGTCTAGATCTTGGCGTGAGACCTTAGTGTCCTTCTGTGTAGACTTGAGCGTAAGTGCGGTCGTAGTGATTTCTACCGGTGGCTTCACAATGTTGAAAGGGTCAGAACAACCCTTGTTGAAAGTCCTCACTATGCGCACATTGCCTATAGCAAGATGGATGCGATCTAGATTATAATCCACATTACAATTCGTCTACTTCTTAAAAGTATGACCTAATAGTGACATATTACCGGCCCCTTTTGAAGGCAACACGTGAAAGAAAGCTGGTATACGGTCACAGACTCGATAGAAATGACCACTTTGCACTTTCCTAAGAGCATGTAAGCATTGCCCCCAAATGGGGTGAGTTTGGCGTTGGTAGGCTGCAATTTAGGTTGACCAATGCATGTCCAATGGTCATGCGTCAAGATATTGTAATCGGCACCTTCGTCAATCAAAGCATCAAAAGAATAGGTCTTTTCCGCAGTGAGGGTGATTCATAAGTAGGCAGGTGACACTGCTTCTTCATCTTGATCTGTTATTTCCGTAATAGTATCCATGCAGATGTTGACAAGGGCTTCCAACATAGGTGGCTCATGCAACGGGTGGGAAGGAGGATAGTATTTTTTTATGTGGCTGCCATTGAAAAAGCTGATTCCTTCGCCTTCAAGCGTCTCTAATTCAACATTGCCCGTTTGACTAATTGCACATACTCGAAAAGGTCCCAGTCCACAGAATTTCATTTTCTGTTTGTGACCCTTCACAGAGTATATCAGAACGAGATCCCCCTGATCAAAGTCGCATTGTTTGACATGCTTGTCAAACCACATTTTCCTCCGTGCTTTCTCACAAATCAGCGCATGGGTGGCCAAGAGCCGGGTTTCCGTGAGACGTTCTAGCTCTACCAAGCAATTTGTCCAAGCATCTCTTCCCTCCCAGCACTCCTGCATTGCTATCCTTAAGCTAGGGATAAAAAACTCTAAGGGTAGAATGGCCTCCGTTCCATAAGTCAGCCTAAAGGGCGTCTGGCCTATAGCTGTTTTATAAGCCGTATGATAGGCCCACAAGGCCGCCATTAACTTGTTGTCCCAGTCACTCCGAGATGTAGATACCACTTTTGTGAGTACGTTGACCTAGGATTTTATTGGTGGATTCTGCTTGTCCGTTAGCCTGAGGGTAATAGGGCAAGGATTTTCTGTGAATGATTAGAAAAGTAGAGAGTAGATGCGATATCACCTCATTAATGAAGTGTGTGCCCTGATCACTGACTAATTCTATTGGACACCCAAACCGTGAAATGATCTACTCCCACAAGAACTTTGCAGTGGTTCTAGCATCATTCTTCCTTGTAGCTCTTGCCTCTGCCCACTTCGTTAGGTAATCAATTGCCAGTATGATGTAGTGAGCCTGAGAGTACTGTGCCGCGAGACTGATAGGTCCGATGAAGTCGATGCCCCATTTTTCAAAGGGTTGTCGGGCTATGAAGGGGGTAAGCTCCATTTTATCTTTGTGCACGGGCACCTTGGTTCTTTGGCATTCGTCGCAGTGCTTCACAAATTTAGCAGCATCATGGAATAGGGTGGGCCACCATAGTTGGGATTGCAGCACCTTTTGGGCTGTTGTATCCTCGCTAAAGTGTCCTCCAACGATTCCGCCATGTGCTTCTTTCAATGCATCATGCATCTCGTGCTCACACATGCAACAAACAGTCTTGTCCTAACCTATAGAGTTGATTGGCTATCAATTGGTATGGTTGGATTTTCAAAATAAGTCTCCTCAGCCTGGCCTTCTCAATTGGTCTCTCAGGTAGTCCATTCTCCAGCACCTGAACTACATCATCGGCCCAATATGGCATCAGATCAACTTTAAACAATTCTCTCTCACTAGACAGGTTAAAGAGATGAGCATCCGGTAAATCGTCAAGTATGCCTTGTCCAGCAGCTTCTCCTGTGGGTATGCGGGACATATGGTCAGCCATATAATGCTGCTTTCCTTTGCGTACAACCACAGAGAAGTCAAATTCCAATAGGAGAAGTAACCATCTAGCTATGCGTCCTATAGCGCAAGGCTTGTTTACAAGATAGAGCAAGGCTTGATGGTCAACAAAGAAGACAAAGGGAGTGGCCAACAGATAATGTCTAAATTTCTTTACAGCAAATACCATGGCCAACCCCTCCCTTTCTGTGGTGGAATAATTCATCTCGGTCTCTGTGAGCTGCCTGCTGGCAAAACTCACCAAATAGCCTAAGTTATGTTCACCAGGCTGGCATAGCACGGCCCCAAATAGCAAACTTAGAGGCGTCTATGTGCACATGAAATGTTATGTTCCAGTCTGGGGCTCATAAGATTGGTGCAGTTAAGAGCCTTCTTCAACTCTTCATATGCGCATTGGCATTCCTCAATCCACTCGAACACGATCAACAGCTTGTACAATGGTCTAGAATTCAGTGCATAATTTAGTACAAGGCGGCGATAGTATCCAGTATGTCCTAAGAAACACTGAACTCCCTTGTAGTTATTTGGTGGCGGAAGATCGACAATGACTCTGACTTTTGAAAAGTCTGTGGCAATGTCGTTCTTTGACACCACGTGCCCTAGGATACATCCGTGTTTCACCCAGAACTGGCGCTTCAAGGGGTTCAATGAGAGGTTGTATAACCGACACCGTTCAAAGACAGCTCTCAATTTCTCTAAGTGTTCGGCCCAACTAGAGTGTACGCATAAGTTGTCTACAAACACCTCTAGTTCGCGCCTAAGCATATCTTTGAAGATAGTGCACATTAAACGTTGGAAAGTCGCAAGCGCATTCATCAGCCCAAAGGGCATGACAATGTAGGTGAATACACCCCATTTCGTGGCGAAGGCAGTCTTGTACATGTCATCGGGGTGCATTTGCACTTGATTGTAGCCCGAGAAGCCGTCCAAAAAACTGTAGGCCTCTTTACCTGCTACCCTCTCAAGCATGTACTCGATGTATGGTAAAGGGTAGTTATCCCTCTTCGTAGCGGCATTAACTTTCTTGTAATTAACACACACTCAGATTTTTCCATTCTTCTTCATCACGATCACAATCAGTGATACCCAGTCCGTGTGCTCAATCTCATATATGAATCTCGTCTTCATGAGCTTATCAATCTCCTCTTTTACTGCATGGGCGTGTTTGGGATTCATGGGGTAAGGTTGTTGCTTTGTTGGCACTGCATCAGGGACCATTGGGATATTATGAGTCACAACCCTAGGGTCGACCCCTTTAAGTTCTTCCAATGTCCATGCAAATACATCAATATACTCTTGCAAGTCTGCTCCTCATCCTCGGTCAAATCGTCTGCAATGAATATAGGTCTTGGCTTTTAGCCCTCCCCAGCCAAGTTGACTTCCTTGACTTTGGCGGGTCCTTCGATCAGTTCACTAGTCTGGCCCTGCCTCTTCGCATTTAGCAGAATCACTACTCTATCACCCTTTTTAAATTTTGCAAACCGTTTGGGTAGATCCTGCGGTTTCTTTTGCCTCTTTGCTTCTGAGTCCTTTGCTCACATCCTAGCCTTCTCCTTTAATCTCCTGCGCCTTAGGTGGACTGGCAAGTCCCCTTTTGTACGTTTGACCTTAGAGGGTTGGGGTATCTCGGGATCACTCTCAGTGGCTAACTTCCGACTCCGAGTTAAACTCGCATCCCTCGCTTGAGGAAGGAGTTTCCCCAGGGGGTTGTAGTTCAGTAGGTGCATCCATCTTGAGCACTGGGATTACCCATGGTCATGCTACTCCGGCTTGCTCGTAATCCATGGCTCCTATGTGTTCTAGCCAGGATCTATCGCACTCCATCCGCATGACTCCTCTTTCACTCCAATTCATCTTTTCCTTCCTGGGTCTCGAGTCTGCCTTGATTTGTTCTATCATTCTCCCTTCTATGTCATACTCTATTGTATCTATCTCTTCCTCACTTTCATCTCCTGTAGAGCGGCAGTCCTCATATTCCTCGTCATCAGAGTCTTGCTCTTCAGACCGTTCATCATTGCCTAAGCTTTCCTCTTCAGTCTCCTTGTCATCAGTAACTAAAGCCCAATTGTATAACAAATTCAGATCGTGGACTTTGGTCCATTTCCATTCTGGCTTAGTCAACAGATCACGTAGAGGCTTTAGGTTGGCAGCTAAGTTGCCCTTCAGTGTGTCTATCAGATACTTTACGATTTCCTGAAGCTCTAGATTATTGCTGGGGATATGGAACGAGACAGGTTTCCTTGGGTTGAGTGAGCTTCCTGCCATCATGCAGAGTGGCACAGTTGGCTCCTCTATTGGCATGGTTGCGGCTTTAGCAACTGAGAGCTGAAATGATGAACAGGTTGCCTCTTACCCTTGCCTCTTACCCATCCAACCTCCAATCCTCACTAAGAGAACTAAAGAGGGGCACCACCTAGCCAAAGTGATAATGGGCTAGGACATCCCTTTTCTCAAAGAGAATCAAGAGAACCAAGACACAAATTTACAAGAGAGAATATATGTACTAGACACCATATTAGAATATGAGAGAGAGAGAGGAGAGAAGAGGAAGACAAGAGGAGAAGAGGTAGAGGAAGCTTCCCATTATACTACATAATAAAAGAACTCACTCATAGCTTACCTCAAAGAGATGAGGATATTCTAGAGTGCTCTCATGGGCTTGTCATTGTCCTTCTCCCCCCCTCTTCATTCTCCATGGGCTCTTTATATAGCCTCCATGAGGGATTAGATTAAGCTAATCTTCTTGATTAACATAATCTTAGATGATGTATGGCATCTTTGAAAATATGGAGAATAGTGGATGGGACAAGTCCCCACCTTGGTCATCATGCAAGAAGCCAAGGGTGGGGGTAGACAAAATAGATAAATGGAGCTAGACTACAAGAGGTGGGTGCCCAAAGCACATTATTATAATATATTTACAAGAAGGATAGAGTGGAAAGTTGGTGTGGTGAAAGAGAGAAGCAAATTGCATGTAGCCAGCAGTCTGCGCCTTCGTAACTTCAAATCCGTGAAGAATCTGAAAAAAGCTTCTTCTGCAACTTTGTAGACTAGGTCGAAAGCGATCGGGCAACACGAGAATTTTCTTGAAATTCGCTTTTTCTTGGGAGTTATTGAGATTATAAAAAACGGCTTCCAGAAGCTACTTTGACTTTAGTCCCCCATATATATATAAATACATATAAGCATGTGACAAAAGGGGTCCATGCTTGTAAGCTTTTGTGCAAGATCCAAGTGACACCATGATGTGGATATTGACTTGTGTGCTGGGGTGAGGTATCCTCTAATGATGGTGATAGATTCCAAATCTTAGTGATGCAGACGGAGCCCATGTGTAGTTAGAGGCTAGTCCTTTGAAAAATCTATGCACTCACTCAACTCCTAGGTGTAATCCATTTTCATCTTCACTAAGATAACCATCCCTTTTACCCTTTACATTGACATGCCTCCTAAGAACTTGTTCCCCCCATTTGCTAGAGTTATCATAATCGAGAAGCAATGTAGCATACCTAGTGCTGAGTAAACCCAAAGTGATATGGTAAGCTCTTGATAGGGGCTTTGGCCAAATTTTGTGGTAATAATCCGGGTTGTAAAAAACCCGAATCATTAGCCCTCCCCTTAGGCTAGAGGCATTCATGCCTCTAGCTTGCTAATGATGGTCCAATAGAGCAAGGAGGACTGCACCCCTCATTGGTGGCTATTCATTGAATGACTGCTCCAAAGTGTTCATATTTCTTTGAAAATAAGGCTTCGCCATCCATTTACCCTTGTCTTGTGAACCTTCCCATCCATGTCACCTAGCTTATAGCTGCCATTTGGATATCTCCTTATGACCATGAATGGCCCTTCCCACTTGAACACAAGTTTAGCATCCTTTCTGTTTATCAAAGCGGTTATCATAGCGTAGCACAAGTGATCCTTCCCTTATGTGTTTGCTAGCCAGCATCTTATTAAATGTCTTCCTCCTCTCTTCAGCCTGCATGGAATAGTGTTGGACTACTGCTTCTCTGTCGAACTCCAGCCTCTCTAGATCCAAGATCCTTTCCTCTAACTTCTTATCTTGATTCTTCTCTTGACTGGCTACTAAAATACACAAACTGGCCAGTTCCACCTCTATAGGAAGCAAAGCCTCTTGGCCATAGACGAGGTGAAATGGAGTATAGCCAAGTGAGGTTCTGAATGAAGTCATGTAGACCCAAAGAGCTGCACTCAATTTTTTATCCCAGTGCTTGGGGTGCATGTGTACTTGCTTGGTAATTATCTTACAAATCAACCCATTTACTTTTTTGACCAAACCATTACACTGTGGGTAGTAGGGAGTAGAATGCCTGTGCTTGATTTTTAGCCTTTCCATTAGCTCCCCTACTAGGTTCTCCCTAAAATCAGGACCTCGATCTGAGATAATTTCCAAAGGTGTGCCAAACCTACAACAAATATTTTCAAACACAAATTTTTCCACTTCTTGGGCTATGATCCTACTAGTTGCTGAAGCCTCTACCCACCTCATCATGTAGTCCACACCCATTATGATGTATTCCTTGCCAGATTGAGTTCGTGGGAGTGGCCCTATTGCATCAATCTCCCATTTCTCAAATGGGCCATATGTAGTTATGGGATTTTGTTTCTCATGCAGTAGCTTCCTTGGTGCCTTTTGGCAATCGTCACAAGTGCGGCACCAATGTTGCACATCTCGATGTAGACTAGGCCACACAAAACTGGCTTGGAGAATCTTCCTGCTGGTTATTTCTTGAGCAAAATGTCTGCCACAAACCCCCTCATGGCAGCTCTTAATCTCATTTGATGTTGGCACCCTTCTAAGCACTGCATCCTTTCCTTTGCAATACAACATATCATTTATCAAGCGGTATTTAGTGGCCTTAGTAGCCAGCCACCTTTTCTCACTCTTACTCATATGTGTAGGTGCCTCACCATGCTCAAGAAAATAAAGCACATCTTGTAGTTGAAACTTACCCTGAAACAAGGGAAGCTTTACTGTAATGATGCCCACCATTACCTCTTTCAATTTTTCCTGCTAGAGCATTTGCGTCGCCATTTGTGCACCTTGGCACAAAATAGATTTGGGCTTTCTGTAGCTTTCTCATGAGAGTTTTAGCTTCTCTCATTTTCATTGCTAAGTTATCATTTTTACAAGCCCAGATTCCTTTCATTTGCTCAACAATTAGCATAGAATCCCCAAAAACATTAAGTCGAGTGACACCATGTGAGAGACACCACCTCAAACCTAAAAGCAAAGCTTGATATTCTGCCTCTTTGTTAGAATGGACACCCTCCAAGCTGATACCTTCTCCATAAAGTTTGTCAACTTCGGGACTGAACACCACTATTCCTACTGCCGCTCTGTCTTTAATACCCTTGTATGCCCCATCAAAGTAGAGGGCATGGGCATTCTCCACCCGTGGCGGCTCCTCAAAAGGAGGTGTCTCCTCTTTTACCTTTTCCTTCTCTTTTTCCTTCTTTTGATGACATCTATGGGTCAACAAATCAGCTAGGCAAGCTCGAGTAGAATCCTCCACCTTGAAGGTGTAGTCAAACTCTTGGAGTTGTATCACCCACTTAGCGATTCTAGCTGAAACATCCATGTGCTGTAAGGCATAGGGAAAATGCTATTTTGTCGTGATCACTGTGAATGGCCTAGGGAGAAGATAAGGACAAAACTTTCTTACATCAAACATTAGAGACAAAACCATCACCTCGACCATCTTGTACCCTCGTTCTGATGCTGTCATTACTCTACTAGAAAAGTAAACCGGTCTCATTAGGCCAATTTTAGCATCCTTTTGTATTAGTGCTGCCCTTAGAGCATCTTTCCCAAAACTCGAATTGACAAAAAACTCCTGATCCCAACAAGGCTGTTAAATTATAGGAAGGGTGCTAAGAGCCTTCTTCACCTCGTAAAAGCACCTTTCGCTTTCGTCACTCCACAGGAGCTCCTTAGAGTGGGTTAACTATTGCAGTGGAAATATTAATTGGGAGACGAGATGAATGAACTGCCCCATATATCGCACCTTCTGAATGAAAGAGATTAGTTGCTTCACAGAAGATGGTGATGGCACCGCCAATAGGGCCTTAACTTTGTTTGGATCTGCTTCAATGCCCCTCTCACTTACGACATGCCCTAACAAAGTTACATTGCTTTCGCCAATGCGACACTTCTCATGGTTTAAGTGCCCCCCCATTTTGCGAGGCGGTTGAAAGCTTCATCCACCTTCCCTAGATGTAGAGCCTTAGAACTATAAATACAAAAATCATCAATAAAGACCCTAATGGATTTCCCAAAATATGGCTAGAAGACATAATTCATGAATCGTTGGAAGGTAGCTGGGGCATTTTTTAATCCAAATGGCATTACTTTGTAAGCAAAACAACCCCAAGGTGTAATGAAGGCGGTCTTCTGTTGATCCTCCTCAACTATTCGGATCTGGAAATAACCTGAATACCCATCACAAATAGTGTATCTCTCATGCCCGGCCACCTCGTTGAGTATTTCATCCTGAAAGGGAAGAGGAAAGTGATCTCTCTTAGTTGCAGCATTTAGCGGCTTGTAATCCACACAAATCCTCCATTTTCCATTCTTCTTGGGTATCACCACCACAGGTGAAACCCACTCTGAGTCCCCTATTGGATAGATGAAGCATGCCTTCAAAAGTCGTTGCACCTCAGTGAGTAGAGTGTTTTGTTGAACTACTCCCAATCGTCGTAGTCGCGCTGCACCACTGGCCGTGCTCCCTCTTTTAGATTAATGTGATGTTGTACTGCTGTCACACCTGTGATGTGTTCATAATCAGAAATAAAAAGTGCAGAGTGTTTTATCACCACTTCCATGTAGGCTGTCTTCTCCTCAACTGATAGATCCTTAGCCAACATTTTTTCTAACCCCTCCTTCTCGACCTTTGGAAGCTGCTGCGGAATTTTACTACTAGAAGGCCCTTTTAATGTAATCCCCATCACTTCTAGAGAGCTTTCTTCCTCCTCATTAGAAGACTCTCCCTCTGTCATAGATGACCAACCCGCTGGAACTCCATTCATCAGTGGTGGTCTCTAACACAAGATCCTCCTGTCGGCCCTCCTTCATGTTGTAGATAGTGCTCTTCCATTTTTTATGTAGCCCCTTTTGTGGCCTTAGCTCTAAAGCCCCTGTCTCCCAATCTTGTCTGGCTTTCATTCCCATTAGCCATGGTCGCCCAAGAATGAGCGGATAGTCGTCCCCCTTCACTGGCATCACATACATATCAAGCTCCAATTGCACTCCACACACCTTTACCTTGACTTTCTTTATAACTCCCAAACAATTTACTACTACATTGTTAGCCATTTTGGCCCCAAATTTAGTAGTTTCATTTACCTCTAATCCCAAACGATGCATCAACTTTTCCGTCAAGACACAAATCTCTGCACCTCCATCCACATATGTCTTTGACACTCTCTGCCCATTGATTTCGGCTTCCACTAGAGGCACAATATCTTTCATCTTTCTAGTCTGGATTGCATTCACATGTCTTTTCTTCATGGATCTAATTCTTACCATCTTTGACCATTGTCGTCGCACTGTTGGAGATAGATGTAGTAATTGTGGCCATGAAATTTTTGGCCCTTGATTCCTCACATCAGGAAGCAAATCATAAGCTCTAGTACCTTTATCCAGGGAAAAATCATTTGGCTCAATGTGTCGGCGTGAGCGAGCCCTCCTCTTTTTACTGTTGCGTGTCTTTGCAGCCATTGATGACTCTGCCTCCTCTTCCATATTTTCAATCTCCTTTGGTGGTGTAGGCTCCATTCTCTCAACTCTACGGGCTTTCTTCACCGGCATTGCTTCAACCTCTACTACTTTGGCCTTCCCTTTGACATCACTCTCATCTAAACTAATTATCCTGACATCATGATTCTTTGGCGGCTGAACAGGCAAGGGCGGCACCTCTGCACAAGTGGTCGAGGATACTGGAGAACTTGAACCGGTGGTGGAGGCCCTAGATTCGGTGGAATAAACCTTTCCCTAGGTGGTGTCACTTGTTGTCCCCTCCTTCTTGGTTGGAACCCATTTCCTGGAAAACGCCTAGGATGATGGCAAAAGTACATACCATGGCCAGTCTCCCCACAATTATAGCAAACATACTCTCTTTCTTGTCTCCTTGGACCTCAACTGCCTTCATTTATGAGGGGAGGGGGTCGTACTCCCTACAGCAAATTTAACGAAAGGCTTTCAAGTTGATTAGTAATGCATTGTAGGAGCTCTTGTTGTGGTATCTCCGGTTTAGGTGGGGCCTCTGCTATTTCTCTAGGCCTTGGCATGGTTGGTAAAACTTGTATGGGCTCAACTCCCCCCTTCAACTGGGCTTGATACTTCAATTTTCTATCTTTCTTCCTCGCATAAGTGACTGATTCTTCATAGGATGTGGGAAACTTTCCTTTGACCTTCTCCCTTAGTAGAGGATGAAGTCCGGCTAGAAAACAATCTTTCTTAAGGCAATCAGGTACTCTTTCTCCCTCGGCTAAGGAGGTTATCCATTTATCCCACAATTTTATAAACATGCCTTCATAGGCTTGGTACTCCCCTGGTACGGTTTGGCGAAGATCTAAGAGCTGTCTCCAAATATCTTCAAGTGGCTCTATATCCTGGTACTTGTGCATGAATGCAGTCTTGAGATCCTCCCAATTGCCCCTTTCAGCCTCCGGGAGAGCTTGATACCACACTCGAGCGTCACCCTTTAGAACTAAAGAGAAGGCCCGTACTTTGGTTGCTTCATCATCCCGGCCTGTGACCAGGAAGGCCATTTCTAAGTCATCCAAAAAGTCTAGAGCTTTCTCTCCTTTGTGCCCAAAAAAACTTGGAAATGCCATGTTGCCTTAGTAGAGTACGAAGATGAACACGTCTAGACTTAAGTTGTATTTTATGAGGGGAAGGATGAATGGGTTCACAGATGCATTGATTTCAACAAGACGTCTAGGCCCCAGTATGCTTCTAATAATGCCTTGAAATCTAAGCTTTGTGCTGGCTACAATATGCACAGTTTGCATAGCAAGTGGACGTATAGGTCCATACAACTCGTGGTGATTCATGAGAAACTATTATAATAAGATAAAGACATGTACATTGAAGGATGCATTGTAGTCTAGCATTGGGAAGATTATAGGTTCTGGTGATACAAGAATCTCCCTTAATCTCTCAGCCCCAAAGTACATGACAAGACGCTACTGGAAGAAAATCTTCCTACTGATGCATACATTAACTCCGATGTTTTGTACAGAGTGGAAGGTGTAGAAATTTGGGCCATTATTATTAATCATGAGTGGAGACTACTTAAGGGAGTAGAGGGAATGCACTTTCTTGAATTATGAAGGATTTTCCCTAGAGTGTTTCTTTCTGGAACCCACCAACTTTGCTATACAGAGAATTTGCTCACCAATGATTGTTCTTGCCTTAGTGTGTCCATCCTCAGCGACATATATTTCATAAGGTGTGATGGCTACCTTTTCAACCACACCCAACCTTTGAGCTAAAAACAGTTGAAGGTAGTCTTCATACTTTGCATTTCTACAAAACTCCACACCGTTCATGCATAGTTGTCCTCCTTGTTGATGTGGATTAGGCCAGAGAGAGGGATTTGATGATTTGGAGACGAGGACCTCTCGAAAGGGCCTTCACTTTGTTTGCAAAACACTCACCACAATTATGAGAACCTAGCAATTGATGGCAACATGATTTTTTTCGTTGTGAGAGAATGGAATTTCTAAAGTGAACACCGTAAAGGCGTTGGAGAAGAGCCACTTGGAGCACTGGTTGTAGAGGATGTACCACTATGTGTTATATCGTCCCACATAAGGAGGTAGAGAATTGTGGTTGAGAATGTCCTCAACGGGGGCACCAAAAATGAGGGCTGAAATGATGAACGGGTTGCCTCTTACCCTTGCCTCTTACCCATCCAACCTCCAATCCTCACTAAGAGAACTAAAGAGGGGCACCACCTAGCCAAAGGGAGGATGGGCTAGGACATCCCTTTTCTCAAAGAGAATCAAGAGAACCAAGACACAAATTTACAAGAGAGAATATATTTACTAGAGGAAGCTTGCCATTATACTACATAATAAAAGAACTCACTCATAGCTTACCTCAAAGAGATGAGGGTATTCTAGAGTGCTCTCATGGGCTTGTCATTGTCCTTCTCCCCCCCTCTTCATTCTCCATGGGCTCTTTATATAGCCTCCATGAGGGATTAGATTAAGCTAATCTTCTTGATTAACATAATCCTAGATGATGTATGGCATCTTTGAAAATATGGAGAATAGTGGATGGGACAAGTCCCCACCTTGGTCATCATGCAAGAAGCCAAGAGTGGCGGTAGACAAAATAGAGAAATGAAGCTAGATTACAAGAGGTGGGTGCCCAAAGCACATTATTATAATATATTTACAAGAAGGATAGAGTGGAAAGTTGGTGTGGTGAAAGAGAGAAGCAAATTGCATGTAGCCAGCAGTTTGCGCCTTCGTAACTTCAAATTCGTGAAGAATCTGAAAAAAGTTTCTTCTGCAACTTTGTAGACCAGGTCGAAACTGGTCGGGCGTGGGAATTTTCTTGAAATTCGCTTTTTCTTGGGAGTTATTGAGATTATAAAAAACGGCTTTCAAAAGCTGCTTTGACTTTAGTCTCCCATATATATATAAATACATATAAGCATGTGACAAAAGGGGTCCATGCTTGTAAGCTTTTGTGCAAGATCCAAGTGACACCATGATGTGGATATTGACTTGTGTGCTAGGGTGAGGTGTCTTCTAATTATGGTGATAGATTCCAAATCTTAGTGATGAAGATGGAGCCCATGTGTAGTTGGAGGCTAGTCCTTTGAAAAATCTATGCACTCACTCAACTCCTAGGTGTAATCCATTTTCATCTTCACTAAGATAACCATCCATTTTACCCTTTACATTAACATGCCTCCTAAGAACTTGTTCCCCCATTTGCTAGAGTTATCATAATCGAGAAGCAATGTAGCATACCTAGTGCTTGAAGAGTAAACCCAAAGTGATATGGTAAGCTCTTGATAGGGGCTTTGGCCAAATTTTGTGGTAATAATCCGGGTTGTAAAAAACCCAGATCAGCAGCCTGTCGATATAGTTCTTCCTCATCTAAGAATGGTAGGTCAATGGTTGCCAAGACGTGCATCCAATCCCGCTCATCCTCAGGGCAGGGAATATATTTAGTGAGTGATCCATAAGGTTTGGTCGTTTGAGTATCGCCTTTCAGCATGGCTGAGATGGCATTTAGGTCAACAGGGGTCGTTTTCCAAGTGTCCATCTCTACCCTTACTGCTTCAGTTCTGCTCCCTAGGAAGATCAAACCATTCCCCCAATCTTGAATGGCTCGAGCGTTTCTCATCCAAGGTGGGCCTAGCAGTATGTCGTAGTCCACTCCCTTCATGACAATGAAGTTCACGGAAAACTGCACACCTGCAATCTTTACTGGCCAGTTCTTTAAGACTCCGAATGGCCTTATCTTCATTCCATTTGCTAATGTGACATTGAACCTAGCAGTCTCTACAAGAGGGTTTTTCCATGCCTCTAAAACTGCATGGCTTAGTACGCTAACACTGGTGCATGTGTCTACAATTCCTTTTCGCGTCATATCTCCTAAGGCTAGAACAGGTAGGACTGCATGCATTTCAGTGCCTTCCCAGAGAGCATTGATGTGCAATGACTTAGGAGTTGAGTGTAGAGTTAGACTTGGGATTTGCGTAACTGCATCATGATCTTTCTGATCAGCACCCGTAAGTCATGTGTGTCCCTCCACCAAATCTTTTAACTCCTGCCATAAAGAAGGATTCTGTCTAAGCAGGTCTTCTACGCTTAGAGTTACTGGGGTGGACAGCAAGGTTGCAAGGAGACTGCTGGGCTCTTGTCTTCCCCTAAGGCTAGCACTCCTGGGCCATGCATTCTGTCTGCCCTGGTACGTTCCCCTTTGGCCTTGCTGCTGAGTTGTCCTCTGTGGCAAGGATACACTTTTAGTTTGTGGTTTTGTGGGTGAGACTGGTGTGTTCACGCTGGAAAAATCATCCATTGGATCTTCTAGTCTGGGTTTAGCATCCTTGAGGTGCTCCTGGGTATCATTGACCCACTCCTTGACTTTGGCTATAGCTTCGAGTTGCCGTTTGGAATGGGGATATTCCCCTACCTTGGCACTCCCTAGCTCAACTGTCTTCGGGGCTGAGGTCTCTGCCTCTGCATCCGTGACTTTCTTTCCTATCACTAACGTCGTGGCTTCCTCAGTTTTAAGGGTTATCTTCGCGTCTGTTCTCTTTTTCCTTCTCCTCAGCTTTTCTTTCCTATTGAGGTTGCGTCAAGGTTACTTGGTCCAGGCAAGGAGATACCTGCCTGCCTTGTTTGAGCTCGTGTCATAACCTGTAGTGGGATAGGTGTGTCCTCACTATCAAAGATTTCCATTCCAAACATCCCCAGAGGTACTGATGGTACATTGGCAGAGCTAGCTGATGGTTTTCGCCTAGGACAATCAGGAAACATGTGAGTGATCCCACATTCTGTGCATCGGAGATCCGCTTTGTCCTTGTTAGCCTGTTCCTTCTCTTGGCAACGTGATGAAATGTGGCCCGGATGGCCGCAGGTCCAGCATGTGATCGGATCTTGGCTTGGCCCTCCAAAGCCTCTGCCTCTTCCTCTACCTAATGCCATCACGGGCACCGACCGATAGTCCATCAGGACTGGGTTGCCCTCTTTGTCATAGGATATGTACGAGTTGACATATGTCTCCTCTTCACTAGGCTCTTCCACATAGTGAACTGGAGCATCGCTTGTTGGTGGGTGGGTTACAAAAGGCCCTGGTGGTCTTGGTATACCTGTTGGGTTCATCTCTAGCCTAGGTACGGCAGGTCTTGAGTCATTTGGTGCAGGGAGTGCCAATTGGGCTCCCCTCCCAAAGAAATTGGGTGGTCTATTACCTAAGTATGGAGGATTGTACTGCTGTGCGTATGGGAATCTCGTCGGCATCCTGCAATGCAATGCATCATGCCCAAATCTACCACAATTTGAGCATGGCCTAGATCTAGGATCTTGGCATTCAGCTAGGAAGTGATTGCCGCCACAGTATATACACTGTACATACGATCGCGCAGGCTTCCTTATCAGTTCCTGCAGGCGTGCAATCTCCATTCTCATCTCCGCTATCTCCTGGCTTTGGTCCATACTCTTTCCCTTTTCCTACACACTAGCGGTTGCTTTTTCTCCCAAAATAGTTGATCTCTCTGGATCCCTCTGATTTGCACTTTCTCGGCTGGTAGTCCTCATGCTTCATTCCCTAAGCTGATCATCTACACATATTGCCTCTTCGAAAACTCTAGCTAGCATGTCTCGTTGCAAGGTAGAGTTACTGGCCAAAGCCTTGTAGAGCTCCTCATTCCGAATTCCGTTCATGAATACTGTAGACACTGCCCTCTCAATAGGTCGTTCATTGGCAGGAATCCTTTTGAAGAGGCTACGCACATGAGTGAGAGAGCGTTGCGCAAGGTCAATAAGACCGTTTGCTTCGCATACTTGCTCAAACTGCTCCATAAGCTGTATGGGTCACTGCTAGGCTCATACTTCGCTAGCTGTTTTGCTACGATAGGGATTCTAGCCTGCCCTTTAGCCCCTTGCGTGACTCTCAATCCCGAGAGTAGTGCGATGGCTAGGGTTGTAGCACTCTGCTCAATGGACGTATTGTCCATGAGTTGCTTGGCTACAAGTTCACTCAATGTCATGTCAGCCTCTGCTGCCCGTTCCCTCTCTTCATTCGATCCAGATTTGGCTGCCCCAGCTAGGTCAAGCACCCTTCTAGCCTCGTACATATCTACGTCTTGCTGTAGCTTTCTAGCCCTTTGCTCGTGGTTGTAGGCAATTATGCCTTCTAGCACTCTCCTGATTGCTCTTCTCTCTTCTTCGAGGCTTGCTACCACTTCTTCTACAGGTTTGCCTTGGATCACGGTCCTAGTAAGTAAATCGTAGTCATGGACTAGTTCTTGTATTGAGACTGGGAATTCTCCTAGGTCTAGCCGGTCCTCTCCTCGGTCGCCTCTTGATCCTGACATTGTTTCTGCCTCCAATTCCACAAGGCCGTCGATTAGTTCGAGTAGTTCTGGCAGCGCCTGCCGATCCTCTATGTTGTCGTCTTCTGGATCCTCGCATCCACTTAACGTCCTCCTGGGTCCTAACCCTGTTTGTCTGCTAAGTCTTGGGTTTCACTCCTATTGGTGGTTTCCTTGAATGATTATGTTCGAGTGTATTCCTTGTTATTACAACCAATCCTCAAATTATGTACACTCAGTGTGGTGTCTGTGCGTTCGGTGCGAAATCAGGCTTTTTGCTCTTTCAGTGCACAACCAATGTGGCCTACTGTGTGTGCGGGATTACGGCACTCAAGTACAATGTCAATGCTACCTTCAGCTCTTGGCCACTGGGTATGAGGTCAGCACACGGCTGCCTAGTTAAAATCTGGGTCTCTGCTGCGTCTCTCAGGTATGTGGGGGTCTGATGTCTCGTCTACTGTTGCGACTAGGCTGCGACAACACACTCTGCTAGGTTTCTTAGCCACATGGCCAAGTTTTCTATGACTTTCTTGCACCTACAGGATCGCACTAGTGTTGGCAACGCGGGTCTAGGCTTAAATTATTAAAATAATGTCAAAAATGCATTCGGCCAAAATTGGCCCGAATGGCAGGGTCCGAATCCCAGAATCGGCATCCGAACCGCCGAAGTCTGAATGTCTCATTCGGCTAGGCCCAAGGCCAAATGGCCAAGTTTGAGGGCCGAAGAGTGAATGGCCGAGTCCGAGGGCCGAACTTGAGTTGGGCCGAATGGCTAGGTTCGAGCGGGCCGATTCGGCCGTCCGAACACCGAATGGCCGAATCCCGAATTCGGAGGGGTTGAACTGCCAAAGCCCTAATGATAAGGTCCGAATGGCTAGATGGCCCGAAGGCCAAACCCCAAAGCCCGAAGGCCTTTGTTCGGGTGGTCGAAGCTCGAAGCCCGAACAGCACGTGGCCGAATGCCCGAAGGCCGAACGCCGAACCCTAGGTTCGGGGCAGCCAACTACCCGATTCTAGGGTTCGGACGTCCAAAGGCGTCGGGGCTGACGCACTTCCAACAATGAAAATGGTGACGAATCTAGTGTTATGTTGATGATTAGCTATTCTAGGCTGTTAAATACACACAAGGGCATGCCAGGGAAGAGATTTGTATACCTATAGCACCTCGGAAGTGTGATCGAAGGGTGCCCGCTCCTCTCCTGTGCCTGTAGCTCTCTCACTCTCTCTTGCTCTCTCTCAACTAAGTCAGAATGCAAATGAGCTCTTCTCCCCTTACCCCAGCCTTACATAGCATTGCCCAACCACTCTCTAACCTTAGAGCCTTTTCTCGTTGTGATTTCCCCCTTAAAAAACACGATTTTTGCCTTCTTTTTCTTATTGCAACCAGATTTACAGCAGTAAAAACCCTACCATTTCAGTTTCGAATCTTAATCCTATCCTACCTAATGCTAACAAAAAATCGCAAAACCAAGCATGGGTTGTATTTACCTACTCAAGCACTCATCAAAAAACTCAAAATACTTACTTGTTCCAACGATGAAAGCTCCTAAATCTCCTATCTATCTCAAGCACCGTTTCGGGCAAAGGCCCTACTCCTATGCTCGATTTGATGCGCGCAGCGCTCAAGGCTCGATTCCGTCGGTCCCGGCACAACGGAACCAAAATGAAGGGGAGCTATAAGCTCTACCCCGAGACCTACGGACCGCTTATTGATCAAGTGTTTCAAGCTGAGCGGCCATGGCTACCTCTCACATAGCCGACGCGCCATGCCTACCTTACGAGTGTAGTGAGCTTACCTTGATGCTCGATCGAGTACCCTCCTCTCTCTTGCACACCGGTAGCTCCACGATCCTTGTGGCAAGCTCAAGCAACCTCAATCCCTCTCCCATGAGCTCCATCCTCCATAGCCACGCGCGAGACAAGGGAAGAGAAGAGAAGAGAAGAAGATGGAGAGGGGAGATGGAGAGCTTCTTCTCCACGATCCCTCACTCTCATACACTCACTCCCTCACCCTCTCACACTCCCTCACTCCCTTTCTCAAGCACAAGCAAGAAGGCAAGAAACAAGAGAAGAATAAGAAGAAGCTTTTGCCACACACAAGAATGAGCTTCTCATTCACTTTTGAACTATATATACATGCCCTCCCTTCTTTGGGTGGTCATCCCCTTTTTTACATGGCCGGCCATTGGCCTAAGCCCATTTCTCATTTCCCACCATTCTAATTTATCATATTCCCAACTAATGCATACAATTTGCACAGGAGCGAGCCTAGCACTCTTTTACAAGGATTCGGGAGCACTTCTACATTTAATGATGCGCTTTTTACTCTTTTGCTTTCTCGGGGCGACACTGAGACTTTCTGGGGGTCGTGCCCGAACATTTAAATTTTTCAGGGTCTGGTTATCGGTCAAGGCGCCTTTTCCTTCTTTTATCCAGCGCATTTTTTGCTATTTCCTTTTTTCCATTTTTCCGCTCCTCTGTGCTGCGGTAAACACGGTAAACAGTCACATAGAGTCTATTGATCCTACTAGCCCCCTAGGTGCTACCTACATGTTTGTTATGTTACGTGTAGAATATCCTTGAGTCATTTTGGCCCATCAAAGTTAGGTCCAATAAACTATGAGTGTGAATGAGGTCATCACAAGCTTCATGCTTCTCCAAAATCATGCCTCGGCCCCTATTAGACGTACCCCCTCTAGCTTTGTATTCCCATCCCTGGTTAGCAAGGCTAGATCACCTTGTATAGCTTCTCCTCGATCACCTCTCGTGGCTTTGTTTGAGTGCTTGAAACATTGGATGCATAGATTGAGGATATTGTAAAGGCTTCACCGCATAGACCACAAGTGACTTTGGGGTTCTCCTCTAGCTTGTTAGTACATCCCATCTACATCACCAAATAAGTTCATCACAACCATTAATTGGGGCCAATAAATATTTATCCACGGCCACTAGTAGACAATGCCAATTTGTTGAGGGACACCTTCCCCTATTGTTATTAGTATTCTCTTTGGCATTCCCCCTCTTTGGATCAACATTTTCTTTATTCTTGGCACCATATGAATCATTTGCTTTTTAGGGAGGTTGTTTGGGTATTGCACTTCTCCCTTTAGGTTTTCCATTCTTGATGGGAGGTTGCCTTAAATGCCCTAATGTTGACTCATTGCACAACTTTGATCTCTCTTGCTTGTCACCCTTTCTTATCTTTCATGTCACTTTTTTAATCCTCCCTCTTGGTCTCCTTCTTCTTAGGATCCAATTTCTCTCATGTATTTACTAGAGTGGCCTTCTTGAGTTAGGCTCCAACAAAGTGGCCATTCTCTTTACAATGGTAGCGAGTCATTGGGAACGACACAAAATGTATCTAATGATGATTTCAAAACCATTAGGATATTGGACATGCGAGAATTATGGCGGCTCATTTTTCCCATCCCATAAGATATAGACATGACACTCAAATTTAAGCATGCCAAATGGAGTGTCCTCAATAGGAGCATACAACACCTTGCCAAGAGTAGTAGCTAGTAGAGAAACTTCCTCATCAAGCGATGGAGGGAGACCATTGAGTGAAATCCATAGGAGACACTTGTGTATGTTGTTGGGGGAGAAAGACAAACACCATGACAATGTGTACATCGGGTTCTGCTGATAGCCAATGGCCTATGCCATTAGCCAATCCCTTTCAACCTTGGAAGCCACCAAAAATCTTTTGCCAATGAGTTTACATTGAACGAGAGGAGCTTTACCATGATAGGGAGTGTCAAGCCACCTAAGGAATTCACCCTCCACGCTTGCACTTTTGTTACAGGACTTCACGAAGGATAATTTAGCTCTTGTGTGTGGCATGACCCTAATTCTTAGGCCGGTTACACACAGGCATCCACGCCCGGTTTCCAAAAAAGTTGAAGTGTCAATTGGTTGATGTGGAGCGATTTGATTTGCTCCGCTTTTTCTGATTGGCGGTCACTTTTGGGCGGAGATCCTTGCCCAGAATTTCTTCCGCACCCCCTAGCTAGACAACAAGGCCTTCATTTAAAAAAGGTTTGCGTGCGCTTCTTAGGCCGGTTACACACGTGTCCACGCCCGATTTCCAAAAAAGTTGAAGTGTCCATTGGCTTATGTGGAGCGATTTGATTTGCTCCACTTTTTTCGATTGGAGGACACTTTTGGGCGGAGATCCCTCGCCCAGATGTTCTTCCACGCCCACTAGCTAGACGATAAGGCCTTTATTTAAAAAAGGTTTGCGTGCACCTGTCAGGATATGAGCCCCCACCAATGGGGGTAAGGTGGCCCGTGGGCATTCACTAACCACTAGGACATGGCACCTGTGGTGTTAGCAAAGAATCGTTTTAGTGTCTAAACCACTCCACAACTGTTTTATGGGCGGGCACCGGATTTAGCCCTATGTGTAACTGGCCTTATTTGGACGTTCAAAAGTCGTCGCGAGGGTGGTGACTCGATAAAGCAAGTGCCCATGGCAGTGATGGCACTATTAGGCAGATTATGGCTGCATATTTTAATCTGTCATAATTTGAAATCTGCAGGTTTTCCAAGGCAGATGCCAGAGATCTCCCTCTCTCGCGCGGGATGAAGATTTTGAGATAGACATAGCAGGTACGACAATCACTCACTCACTCACTCACTCACTCTCTCTCTCTCTCTCTCTCTCTCTCTCTTTGTCCGTCTGTGTTTTTCTGTCTCGTGCGTGTCTATGCCTGGCTCTACTCTTCGTGGTGCTGTCTGGCGTTCGATTGCCGTGCCTCTGTGCTTCGTCCCGGGCAGCGCTCATCTCAATCAGGCCTGCATCCATTCTGTGCTTCGATGGAAGTGAGCTCGGTCTCCTGTTCGCATCTTTGCGCTCGCGACCGTCCCTCTTTGTTTTGTTTCTCGGTCGTGAGCCCAAAGCGAGCCTGCCTGTGTTGCCTAGCTATGGCTTCACGTCACGGAAAATTTTCACCTTTCCAGCTGTAGCTAAAGCTCCTTGCCCTAAAGAATCCTCCTTTGCAAGTCATCGCTTTAAAAAAGAAAAAAGAAAACCACAGAGGTCAGACATGGCTTCCGTTCAGTCAGGACACGCCAGAGCGGCCATGATCATGCATGCCGCCAGGCGGAGCCTTTTTGTCGCAAGGGTAGAGAAATATGAAGCCAAAATGAGGCAGGGGCAGAAGGCCAAAGCTGTGCTCCGAGAAGGGAATGATGCCGTGGTTGAAGAGAATGAGGCTGCCGTCGCATTGGTCAAGAAGCCAGACCCTAACACACCTGAAAAGAGCATCCTGCTGTCATGCCAGCTTGAACATGAAGGGGGAGATTCACCAGATCAAAAGGAGATCACCACAGAGCCTCAAGTTCTCACGGAGGAAGAGATACATTTTAGCAAGCTCTCACATGGATTGGAAGCCATGCTTAAGAGCGCCCAGGATCTGAGTATAAGTGGTCCTCAACTTGACAATGATGCTTGGCCCGCAGATGCAAATAATTTGCTTCAACCTGTGGATGCTTCTGTGGCTCTGAGGCCAACTAGTACCATGGAAGTGGACATAGTCACCATATCAGCAGCTCTGAAAGTCAGATTAAAAGCAGCGGACATGATCATATCGATGCAAGACCATGCATTTCGGTGTGCAAGGAACTGCTTGGATTCCATGGACAAATTTCAATGCAAGCGTGTTGCATACTGTCTAAAGAAGGTTAGCTCACTGTTATCGTTCTGTACGGTTTGCCTGATTCTCGAGTTTGTGACTGGATAGAAAAGTGATACCCCATGCAAATTAGCGATGCACTTGTCTTTTGTTTTTTGAGATTCGTGTGTCATAAAAGTGAGGTATTTAGCGGAATAAGCTTCCACAAGGGGATAGTTTAGACAGTGGTTATAGAGAGAGGCAGGCTTTATCTTTGCTTATTGATTGTTCATGCATATGCTGAGCAAAAATAATGTAAAGAGTGGCTGAATTAGAAGGTCGAGATTACAAGGAGTTTTACACAAGTAGCTGAGTATATGCCATGCCATGGCCTAAGAATCATCCTGATCGTCTTTAAGTTTTTAAAATTGCAAGCTACAACACCTTCATGTCATTTGGACTCCTTGAACCATCCCAATTTTATTAGTTTCATTTCTCTTGGGTCCAAAAAAATAGTGGGTTAAAGTAGTTAATATTGGTTGTACTTGGAGTGGTAGACAAAGGTTTCAAGATTCTCTATGTTTAAATGCCTTTGAGCATGTCTTTGCCCACTATTTTTCCTTGTTTCCCTTGCTTCCCATTGGTTAGAATGTTGGATAACCTTTCCAATTTTATGGTAATATATGTATTGGATACAAAAACCCAATATCTCGGATTGCACGGCAGAGTTGGCTATCACCTTCATGCAGCAAGAGCATTGGAAGTATCCTAAGCAATGCAACACTAAGGTAGAAAGAAAAGATGAACGTACCTCAAGTGCAATAAGGAGTGGCACTAGTCAGACCAATGTCTCAAACAATCACCCAACAAGAGATGAAAGTGATCTAAGCAAACCATTCAAAACCAATAAGGCAAAGGTTGAAGAAATGCAACCAATAACACCCCTAGCTTATACAATTGTAGGGGACCAAATATATACTTGCTAGATGGAGTTGCTACAAAGGACTTGATTCATAGTAATGGGAAGTGTCTTTAAATTTGGCACCTAAATGGGTGAGTTTGTTTCATATCATACATTCATTGGTGTGACTTGTTGAGTTAAGCAGCAAAGCTTGTATGTGCATCCAATGTTCCATGTGAGCAACTTGGGGGAGTGTAGCCAGCCCAGAGCAGTGATGGAGACCAAGGGACTTTAGTTTTGATAGTGTGAATGCATGCTAAAGTTGAAACTTTGAAACTAATCGATTGAAAATGATAGCAAGGTTGTTTATTCTTTGTTAAATATAGACGAATTTGCTCAGTTAGAAAATGTTGCTTCCATGAAGTTTGCCTTAGAATTTGTGCCAAGGAGATGCTATCACATCAGTCTTGATTAACCCATGATCTAATTTGTATGTATATAAGTTGTGAGGGTGAGTTGCTCATTCCCCTACTAGAATTGTGCTTGCCCTAAGTGCATAGCCTCTTTGTATACCTAAGATTGTGTGTGCGTGTTGAATTGCTCTATTGGGGCTCATCCATTCACTTTGCACCTTAAATAAGTTGCTAGCATTTTGATATATTTTGTAGTTCCTTGCACTATGAACTTGTGCAAAACCACCACCTCCTTTTGATGTTGTGTAGAACGATTCGGTTGCAGAACCAAAGGTTTTATTAAATTGGTTCTTATCCTATGAAGGCTTTTGTTGGCACCATCTCTATTTGGATTTTGGTGCCCTCATCCAGCTCACCTTAGGTGATGTTGCTTGTAGCTGCTCTTTCTTTGTCTCAGCTTGCTTGCCACAGTTTGAGATTGTTTCAGTCATGTTCTTTCTACAGCAACACTAGACATTGTTGCATTTTAGCTCATGTACCTGTTCTAGCTGTAGGCTCTTAATTTGTTGTCCTTAATGGGGTTGTTTTAGGCTTCATGTTGTTGCAGGTGCTTGGTGCTTCTCAAGGTGGTTGTTACCCAAGCACGTAGTCCTATTGGTCAAGGTGGTCTTACTTTTTGAGTCGAGCCTTCTAGTTTAATGGCATCATAATTGACTGGAAGTTTTGAATGTTTAATGCAATATACCATAAGGGAGGGAGGAGCTTTGAATTTTGCGTTCTAAAAATAAGTGTTAATGGGACAGTTCTAGAAGAATTCATTCTTTAAAAAAAAAACATAGAAAATCCTTCACATTGGTTACAATTTTCAATAGAATAAGTGGTAATGGGATGATTCTATTTTTGTCTTTTAATATGAAACCATCTTTGTCCATCATAATGTTAGAAGTAGTGCAACAATGGAAGCATAGACAAGTGTTGAAATAGAGTACTGAACACATGACAAAAGAGAGAAAACAAAACACAGCAAAAGAGAACTCAAAGATGTGCTTGAGGAATGAAATCCATATATCAAATGTGAGATAATCATGTATATAGCGAGTCATTAGTTGCGTGGGCATCGGCACTAGCTTCTCTCTTCAATGAAAGACCACATAAAGAATGATGATGGTCGTATATAATTGAGGAAGAAGAGAAGTCCAATAAATAGGCTAGGTCGTAGCTAATTGGCATAAAATGCTAAAAACCACATGAAATGTCCATAATAAGAATGCCTAAAATGACTACAAATATGCTTAGCCCATCAAACATGCATAGATTTACACGATTTGATAATCTTGCTAACATTCTCTTAGATTGTGGATGATCTAATATAATATAATATAATATAATGATGCAATGATAATGATTCATCATAGTACATACAACATAGAACCACAAGAGTAAAACCATGGATACTTAAGCAATGGGTGATTAAGTTGCCACCAAGGTGTCTCGAAGAGAATCTAATGTCAGTGTTGATGGTACTAGCTCTTAAAAATAGAGAACCATAGCATCTCTATTTGTCATCAATGTCTCACAGTAGCATGCAATACCATCTTGTCAAAAATATGTGACCATAGATTCCTTGCCTTTGGCTAGATCGCCAAAGTGTCTCCTTATGTGAGTACAAGATTAGAAGTCAAGCTTGCTCTTTGTCAAATAACTTATCATGAATTTGGATGTCAATCCCAACTCTAGGATTTGAACTTGCCAAACTTTGATCAATGCGTTAGGGATGTTTTCTCAAACTTGTGCATTTGTATACCTAGATAGATGAGGATGGATCGCTCCATTTTACCACTCTCTCACACTCTCTCTTTACATTGGAGTCATGAGGGATGATTCTATCATCTAGACTAGAAAACAAAAGAGGAAGGGTTTGTCAAGCCCTTTCCTCGGTTTTAAAGAAGTGGATGTTACCTCTCTCTGAAGTTGTAAAGGCTTTATTGGAACCTCTATAATGAGATGGAAGTCTTCCTTGTAAATGCAAAGATGCCTCATGCTCAAGCAACATTGAAGACATGTGTAAAGCTCATAGGTGTAGATGATTGTGCCCTCAAAGCATTTGTCACTTCATTAAACTTCAAGGGGAGCTTGTAGAGTATTGTTTCCACGAGATGTGCATTTGGAAGGATAGATTGCATATTGAAAAGCTCATCTTGTACTTGTGTAACATGGAGCAAAAAGGATTGAATGGTGTCCTTAGACTCAAACTTTGTCTATTGAAGCTATCTATAAAGTGCCACTACATGCATGTTGGAAGGTGCCTTGTACAACATTTAAAGCTTTGTTTATACTTCAAGAGAGGTCTTGTAAGAGGTAATTGTTGGTAGGACTTCTTTAGAAATGCATCAAAGAAGATCATAATAGGCATGTTAATCATCTTAATCCCATGTAAGCACAACTTTCTCATGGTGCTCATCAAAATCTTTGGGAAGAGGAAAAGGATGTTGAGGACAAGGGATAGCTCCACAAATAATGTACCAAATTTGCTTTTGCACTAACTAGGCTTTCATCATAGCACGCCATGAAGATAGTTAGGCCCATGTAACTTATCATCTGTAAAAGTATACGGAGGAGCCATCTAGGGGATAAGTAATAGAAGGTAGATAGAGAGAAAAGACAATCAACCAAATAGCATAGATTGCACAAAAATAGGGTCCACACAATAATCATACGTTGTTTACGAAAAATCAATTGTAAAAAATTAAAACTAGCCAACAAGCATTGGCAGTCGAGAGCAGTTGTTGCCTAGCCTTGGGAGCAAGATCAAGAAAAAAATGTAATAGTTGCTAATGAAAATGTAGAGTAAACAACATTAAAAGTAGGTGATCTACATTAAATGCCATAGATAGGAAAAACATAAACAAATGGAGAAAAAATGCAACCTTTAAAGGATAAGAGATAGGGTGAGGGCAACAAGAAACAATCACCACATCAACATGATGTAGAAGAAGTCTTGAAATCAATTGAGAAGTACATAGTAGGAGCTTAGATCTTACAATTTGATACCATGTCAAAAGTGGTGTGCCAATGGAAGCATAGACAAATATTGAAATAAATTGTTGAACACAAGATAAAAGAGAGAAAACAAAAGAGCATTGCAAAAGAAGAGAACTCAAAGATGTGCTTGGGAAATGGAATCCATATACTAAACATGAGATTGTCGCATATAATAGTAAGTCATTGGTTGCATGGATACTAGCACTAGCTTCTTTCTCCAATGGAAGACCACTTGAAGAATGGTGCAGATTGTATATAATTGAGGAGGAAGAGGAGCTATATAAATAGGCCCAAAATAGGCCATAACCCACAATTGGTTAGCCAACATTAAATGTTGGTTGATTGGCATAAAATGCTTAAAACCACATGAAATACCCATAATAAAATGCTTAAAATGACTACAAATGTGCTTAGCCCATCAGGCATGCACAGATTCACACATGAGTTGGCAGTCTTGCTAACACAAAAGAAACAAGGATTTCTCTATTTTCTTTCTTATTATTAGATTAAATTACAATCCTCTTGTAGTGTAGTGATGCACGCACGCACACGCACACGCGCACACACACACACACACACACACACACACACCCACACACACACACACACACACCCACACACACACACACACACACACACACACCCATCCCCTCTCTAGAAAAAAAATGTGGATTAAGTTGCCAAGCTTTCATGCATGATGTTGTTAGCTTCTCTATGTTAGTTATGTTAATTCGTCATCTCTTCCTGTGTGCATTCTTAGGCTAGTTTTGGCTCTTCGTAATCTGGCCATACATGTTAGACATTGTTATTGTCATTTGAGATTTTTTTGAGGTCTCCCTTATTCTTTTTTGGTATTTTTTTTCAATGAGCAGCATTATATGTTGCTTGGTTACCTTTTTTGGCACTTATTGCTGTAGGTCAACTAGATTTGGGTAGTTATGGCTATTTATAGTCGAGGCCCCCACTTGGTAGACACACATTTTCTTTAGTCTTTAGTTTTTCCTTTGTAGGTGTACACTCACTCTTCGTGCTTGGTGTTGCCATCGTCATCAACTTGATTTGGTGCCCTTATTGATGCTTTGGGATGCTTGTCGGGATTGATCAGTCCATCATCATTGTATCAACATTTTTGTTTAGTTAATGGAATATTTTTCCTTCATCTTCTACTCTCTCTCTCTCTCTCTCTCTCTCTCTCTCTCTCTCTCTTTTGTGTACTTTTTTGTATGTTTGTGTTTCTCTTTTGTTGTGCACTCTAACATGGTATCATTGTGTAAGTGAAGACACAATTTAGAGATTTCTTGTAGAAGAGCAAGTTTTCTTCATGGAGGGGTAGCGTAGATTTTCATTGCAGATTTTTAGCTTGGGTTTTATTGCATTTTCAACGTGTACAAATGGTCCACCACTTGTTCGATCCTCATGAGAGTTGGGCAATCTCCAAAATCCAGACAATAGCATTCAAGCATTAAGTGGAATCTATTTTTTTGTTTTGAAGAAAACACAAATTTGTGTTTTGTAAGTGACCATGTCCTAGTGTAGGTGACAATATCTGTTGTAAGTGATAGCATCCTAGTGTAGGCGGCAACATTGTGCTATAGGTGACAACTTTCCATGCAGGTGATAATTTTTCATTGACAAATGACACATCTATAGTCTTTGTAGTTGATTGCCTTCTATCCCTCTTGTTGTTTACATCAAAATGCAAAATTTTGGGTGATTATAGGATTGAAGATGTCTTACCAATTTATGAGCCTTGATGACTCAGAGAAGGAGCTTCTTTTTTAATCAATACTGGTTGATTAACGAATCAATTAAATTTTGGATTTGACTTTTGAATAAAGACTTATAGGCATTAAGATAGACAAACTTATACTAACTTGATTCGCCACAATATTGACTAGCGTATGTATGTATGTATGTATGCATGTATGTATGTATGCATGCATGTATCCCCAATTTATAAACAATGTTGGATCAACTTGATTTGCCATGAAGGAGCTCAACAGTGCAAATGCAACACATGTTGTGATGTATGTATGCATGTATATATGTATGTATGTGTGTGTGTGTGTGTGTGTGTGTGTGTGTGTGTGTGTGTGTGTGTGTGTGTGTGTGTGTGTGTGTGTGGTTTGCTCAAAGATGCTTTTCACTTGTGGAATCATGCTTGAGCTCTATTTTTGTTCTAATGCACGCTCTTGTGGACAGGAGTTTGACAAAACATATGGCCCTGCTTGGCATTGCATTGTTGGTACAAGATTTGGCTCCTTTGTAACACATTCAGTGGGAGGATTTGTCTACTTTTCTGTTGATAAGGTATTCGTGTTATTGTTCAAGACAACTGTTGAGCCTATTGAGCAATGATAGTTTTTGGGGATCCAAATCATAACGGATGTGGCAAGGCTTGGGGCAATGATGATTTATAAGCATAGAGCATTTTAATTGTAGAAGATATTGTATTTGAGGCAAGCAAGTTTTGTTTAGGAGAGGCTACTCTAAACATGAGCTTGTATTGCATCAATTACTCTATAAATGCACTTTGCATGGCCCAATTCCAACTTGCCTTAGTACCTATTTTCATGTTTGATGTTAGATATGTTGTGTATTTACTAAGATCAATGTGCAACCATATGTGCTTTCATTAGCTCGTAAATTTTCAAATTGGAGTCAACTATTGGTTTCTTTGGTGTCTAAGATGTTGATTTGACTTCTTTCCTCCTTTCATGATCTTTTGTTGTCTAAGATGCCCATTTATCTATTTTTTGTCATCTTCTTTGAGTAAACATAGTAACCATCCTCAAATTTGCAATATAACACAATCATCAACATTGCTCAAATTTGCAATATAACACAATCATCAACACTGCTTAATGATTAAAAACCAATGCATGCTTGATTCTCCATTCACACAAACCGTTGCAAGGATGCTTTGCCTTGAAGATGCATGTGGGCCTAGCTTAAGTGGGATTATTACATGAAGGTGTTGTAAACAGGCTAAGTCATTGGGGTGCAATCAATGCCATGATGTCTTTACAATGGGAATGGAATTTGGGTACTTGAGGGTAGAGATTACCATCAAATTTATTGTTTTTTCTACATGTTTGGGTACTACCTTCGAATTGTTGTTGGTTGAGTGGATGGTGGTGCACACATTTGTGATTTAAAAAGGTATGTTAGAAAAGGCAATGTAGGAAATAATTGGAAAGTGACAATAAACATTGGCATAGCAAGCAATAGTTGCTATTGGTTCCTAAACTAGATAGAAGAAAACAAATATAAGAGTTTTCAATGAATCTGATGGATAGAAGCCTCCACATGCATGCTTAGTAGACAACAAATATTTGCAAGTTTATCTTTGAAAATAAGCGATTTGAGTCATGGTCTTCCTTTGGTAAGAAACAAAAAGAGTGATTATAGTAAATATGATTTTGGTTCTCTTGCCCTTGGTTGGGATAGCCAATGCATGTTATGACAATTTGGCATGGGTTATCATCACATAGGTCAACCTTGCTCACTATTGTATATGCCATACAAAAGGTTTGGTCCTTAGGAGTGTCCAAGAAGGAAATGTTTAAAGTATGCGTGCATGCATGCATTTACTCCTTGACCTTATCCTTGAACCATTTTATTCATACATTCTTACATAGCAATGCTAGGCATTTGTTTGACCATTATACTCTTTTTTGACCTTATTTACACAAGCATGTTGGGAAGTCCAATTGAGATGCTTGCCTACTTGTAATTAGTGCCCACTTGTGAGCCCTTTTTAAACTAGATCTTTAGCTTTGGATGAACCTTTAATCAAGTTAGACTATGGTCACTATAGGAGACAAGATTGCAGTTAGACTATGGTAACTATAGGAGACAAGATTGCCCCTAAGCTTATAAGTTTTGGAGAGAGATGTGCCAAACTCTTTCTCATACACCTATATGGTATTTACATAGTTTCAATGCACCAAATGTGACTTCGGTGTATATTGCAATTGTTTCTTGAACCATCTAACTGTTTCTTTTTCCTTCAAAGGCACTGCATACAAAGTGACATTGGTAAATGACCATTAGCATCCACTATGACCACAATTGCTCATCAATTAACAAACAACCAACGAAGCCTTATGTAAGTCAGCTATCTAACAAAACTTCTTCCCTATTGTTTTGTATTTTCTTTAGTGATTTCAATTGCACTACCTATCATAATAGGGAAAATACTTAAGAATGGCATTTCTTCAAAGTGAGCCTAACCAAAGACATCAAGCCATGACTATACTCATCCACATAGAAGCATCCTTGCATGGTAGTGAGGCACCTTACCTTTCTAAAAACTACATTGCACTATATTTCAACCACCAAAGGACACTAACAACAATTAATACATTCATCTCAAAACTAAGTCATGCAACTTATAATCTAAATTGAATGTCAACAAACATTTTACCCTACTTTTGAACATTACCCAGAGTGTGGAAAATGTGGTTTGTAGTAATGCCAACTAATAAATTCAAAAATCGGTACATTTGAATATGTTGAAAACCAAGGCGTACACATCTCAACAAGAGGGAGAGACACATTTTCCTTCGATTATGGGTTTTAAGGATGCTTGTGCCACCTACTTACTAACAATTGATCTTGATTTTGTTTTTTTAACAAAGCAAGGCTAAGTGTTGTTTGTTTATTTGATAATACTTTTACTTTTAAAAATTTTAAAGTAATTTCAACGTCTATCTTCGTGACCTTTCATTCTCTTAGCATTTCATTCCCAAAACCTTGACATAGAGGTTTCCTCACGCTTGCATTCATACAACCTTTCATTGTTGACTTTTCATTAGTACTTTCAAACAATATAAATAGATGACATCTTGAAGTACCTCCATGTCTTACAATAATAATTTATTGAATTGGTGAGTAGAAGAACAACTAGCCCTTAGCCCTTTTCAACCTAAGAGTTGAGAGAGGTGTCTTAGCTAGCTTGTTGCAAAGTCATTGATGATACCAACACCATGAGTTGAGGTATGCAAACATATTTATTTTATATGGACTCACCATATTGTTGTCATTGATGATCATCGATTTGTAAAGGTAACAAATGAATTTATAAAAGTAACAAATGATAGAATGTGGTAATTGCAGCCTACAACATTATATTCATGGCTAACTACTTTTTTGCAAGTTATTATCTTGCCTTTTGGCTATGCTAGCATAGATGACTCGTAGCGTAAGGATTGTATTACCACATCATGCCCCTCATTGAAATTATATTTAACCTCTTTATTTTAACATTGAACATGGTGATGATATTCTAATAATTGAGTTTTTACCTCATGCAATGCCTCAATGATGTATGGAATGTGATGGGGCCTACTTGATATGGACAATTGACAATGTGTGGGTTATGATTTAGAAGGTTTGGTTGAGGAATATGTATTTGAATGGAAAGATCAAAACAAAATAATTGTTCAATATGCAAACTTGTTCTATAACAAGTATACTCATTGAGATTGGTGAAGTTGATGGAAAAGAGTCACAGGGACTAAGCTCTTCTACAAGAAATAACCAAATTGTAGCATCCAACTTAGTCCTTCAAAAGTCTATTTGTTAAGGCAAAAATCTCCATATATTTTTAAGATGAAGGATGTAGAGGGGCTATGTTACTTGACAAAGCATTAAGATACAAATGCCCCATAATTTTAGCCATACATCATAAAAAGAGTTCAAAGGTAACTATAAAGACATGCTTTCTACTAATTTGATGAGGTACAAATGGAAATATTTATTCTAGTCCATGATATAAAAGATTTCATATAACTTTAAAGTTTTGGTTAAAATACTAAAATTTCCATTTATTCTTCATGTAGATATGGAGAAGTGCAAATAATTGACTAACATGTGTTTGAGTAGATGCAATGTTTTCATGGATCCTCTTTTTTTCTCCACACGTGTGTTTCCATTCATCAATCTTTTGTGATTGATAATGTGACTTTTGAACGGAATGCATCAACCATCCATGATTCTAGCCTTACATAGTCATACAACGAGAAATACAACTATTCTACAACATGGAGGAAGCAAGTACTTCAACAGAGATAGGAAACACCTATGCCAATATTTACCATGGCTTTAAAAATATTCAATCTAAGAGGATCCAAAGTTGTCAAGTAATACTACACATTGTGAGAAACATATGAGGTGGAAATGGAACAAGATATATCAAACGTTTTTTAAGGGGAAAAAATTTGTCTAAGGGAAACATTGCTCCTACTATCAACACAAAGTTTGCCAAGGTTAGTGTACAAAAATTAAAGTTAATCAACAAAGTCAAGGATTGGGTGTAGGAAATCATAGAAGTACTAGAAGAAAGATTGACAACATGTCCATAAGTTCTCATAGCTTGTTGAGTCTGTGATTACCATCCCCATCCCTAAGGAGCAAGAAGAGCCAATATAGAAAGCACCATCATGTACTTATGGTCCAAGACGTTCTAGATCATAAATACGAGGAAGTACATAGAAGCATGTTTTGCAGAGCTAGCCTTGGACCATTTGGCATGTTTCTTAAGGGGAGTCTAGCCATCTAAAAAACCTTTAAGGCTTGGACAGAAGAAAGTAATGAAGAGGTTAAAAATGTAGGACGAGTAGGACAACCTTAACAATGCATATTTTGCTAGCGTTAGGTGATATAGTGAAAAGAAACATCATTGATAAAGGGTAGAAGCTAGCATAGACATTAGCCAAGTGCTTCAAAACTTGGAAAAACCCACCCATTGAGAATGTGCACTTTAATCTAACTATGGTCAGTGGATTCAACGAGAGACTAGTGGGATTATTAAAAGATTTTCAATGGGAATAGTAATAGGGTATAAGAACACTTTATTAGTGAACTACGACTTTCTTTAGGAAAATCTTGGATGTGAGTGTTGGACTCAGAGTCTTTGAGTAATGGATTTGTGTCTTTTGCTAATAGGGCAGATGTGACATGAGTAGAGATGGAAACTTGGAAGAACTCTCTTATGGACTTAGATGTGATATCCAAACTCTTGATAGGACATAAAGGCCTTACTCCAAGGACAAGGTTGCTCAAGATATATCCCAAATGCTTAGGATGAATAACATTGGATGTATATCTTAGTAGCCTTATAAATTTTTAGTAAATGTAGCTTGAAGGATCCCAAATGCCAATGATGAATAAGGTTGAATAAGTCAATTTAGCTTAATGTATGAGACATGGCAATGCCACCTATTCCTTTATGGGTTTCCAATATTGTCCATCAACCTTTGTCTCATGGAGGTAATGGGTCATTGCACACTTCCATTGGTAACATTTATGCCAAATAATGTATGCAAGAGATCAAGAAGCACAAGAAGCAATGCGAGAACTTACAATGTTTCCATCCCTAGTAGTATAGTCTAGAAGTTGGAAAAAAGGTTTGAAAGCCTCTATCATGAACTCTTTTCACATATTCTTAACCATAAACTATTGTGGTCAAGAGGTATTAATGTGACAGAGTCAAGGGAAATGAGAAGAAAGGCATCACATTTTCACAACCATTGAATAGCTCCTTAAAGATGATGAGAGAGAGAGAGAGAGAGAGAGAGAGAGAGAGAGAGAGAGAGAGAGAGAGAGAGAGAGAGAGAGAGAGAGAGAGAGAGAGAGGAAAGAAAAAAATTAGAAACAAAGAGAAAAAAGAGGAGAGAGAAAGAGGAGAAATGGATTGTTGAGTGAAGTTGCTGTGCAGTAGCATGGCAATTTTGCATGTCGCTTTGTAGTAGTGAAGTTGCCATGAAGTGGCTGCTAGTGATGGATTAAACGGTTGAAAAGGTCTTTAGAATATGCCTTTTGGAAAATTTCAATGAATGAATGGTTGAGTATCTTTGAAATAGCCATTTTGGCCTTTATACAAAAAATTTGGCCATATGGCCTTTTGATTAGGCCTATAGGCCATACATAAAAACAATATGCCGAGTAAGCCTTATGCCATAAGGAACAATGGAGCAAGCCTTTAAAAATAAAATGGCTCAATGGTCTTATAAAAGACTTTGGGCCTTGCCTTGCTCTATACAGTTGAAGGGCCTTAAATTTGGCCGCTAGGCTAAGGGGTTCATGCTTAGGTCTAGAGGCCAAAGCTTATGTCCTTAGGTCCATTAAGGCTATGTGTCTACACAAGGCCACAAAAGGCAAAGAGCCAAAATCTTATGTCCTTAGGTCCATTAAGGCTACGTGTCTACACAAGGCCACAAAAGGCTAAGGGGTTCATGCTTAGGTCTAGAGGCCAAAGCTTATGTCCTTAGGTCCATTAAGGCTACGTGTCTACATAAGGCCACAAAAGGCAAAGAGCCAATACGTAAGACCCAATAGACCCTAGGCAAATAAACTAAGTCTCCAATAGCCAAAAGCACATCACGTGACCCTTAGGCCGAGGTCAAATTCTCTAGGTCTATAGAGCCAAAGGCATTACAAAAGATCTTTAGAGGCCGAGACCAGGAGAAAGGCCTATTCGAGGTTGGGCTCATTGTGATACACCTTGCTTGACTATGAAGTGCTCAAACTAGCCCACCTACTTGGACAACTATTGAACCATGGGGACCATGTCCTTGAGGAGGCTGGGACGCTAGGACCTCAATCATACATGACCTTTGGGATATGTTGGCAATATAACCCTTTCCTAGTCAATTAGGAGTAGTTGGGCCGAAACTCTTGACCTTGGAGCTGCCCTTATCCTTGGGAGTTATTAGAGCAATGAGAGGTATTAACTATGACTATTAGACATGCCTCAGAAGCATCATAAGCCATCATAGAACAAGTCATTTAAAGCTTAACTAGAAGTCTTAAAGGAACAGAAATAGCGATGGGATATACCACTAAGCACAAGGGAAAGTTGGCATGAGGCCTCCGCGAGGCGAGGAAATCAAGGCTTGAGAGTCAGGAACACTTTCTTCACTCTAGACATAACTACATCTTGTGCTAATTGATTGTGGATCCCATACCTAAGAGTTAGGATTTGACACCTCAATATTCATAACTTTTGCAATGCAAAGTCATTAACGCACAATATGAGAGAAATCTATCCTCTTGAATATTGTAGCAAGTAAGACTCGAGCAACAATGTAAAGCATGGTTGTGCATTATGCACTATCATTTGTACAAAGTACAAAAATGATTATCTATTTCTAAGAAAAAATATGAAAGACATATTGCACTAATTTGAAAAGAGACCATAAAGAGAAATTTGGACCACTTGAGATAGGCTAAGCAAGAAAAAACGAAATCATGGAGCTGAGAAATTGAACCAACAACAAATACCTTGTAGTGTGAAAAGGAAAACATCATTGAAAGAAAAAGCTAGTCTCATCAAACATATCCTCAAGATACATGTGATAGAGACCTAGTTGTTAACAAACCTTACTAGGTGATGAGGGTTGATAGGCAGCTAGCTTGTGAGTAGCTAACATGCAATACAATGACCACTTGCCAATCACTAGAAGTGAGAAGTGTCTTCCTTGGAAGCCATTGTCTCCCTACCTAACTTGATTAGTCTCAACAAGACTCATTCCAATGGGAGTTAGAAACCATTTTTTCTTCGAGCTCAAACACACATGACCTAAGGTTCACCCTTGTGGGTTTTCAATAGAAATCCAATAGCTATTAGCACAATATGAAAGGAAGATGAGGACAATGCACATGGGAGGCAATCTGCATTTGTGACATGTTAAAGGAGAGGAATGCCAAGGCTATTTAGCTAGCATGCATCATTACCGTTTACAATAAGAAATTCACAACCTACAATGAGCAACCTATCTCCAATACTTAGAATAAGGGGAGGGCGTGGACCTTACATAGAAATGGTGGGCCTCAAGTTGGAGCTCACAAAGCTTTAGGGTGCATTGAGATGACCCGTAAGACCATAGGTGTAGTGCATTCATTATGCAAAAACTATCTCTCATTAGAGCGCCTTGATCCATGACCACACACATGCATGAATTGTGGAAGATTTGGACACAATGCCATACATAGTAAGTTGCCTAGAAGGCTTAGTTTGCTTGCCACATTAACCTCAATCCAAATCTCCCTACCACTAAGATAGCTATTGGAGCAAAGCCCTATGTTTGGGAAGCACTAAAAAAGTGGATAGAGAGATCAACGCAGCTGGAAATAGGAATCATGCAAGGTCATGATGCTGATACACATACCCAACCTAGCCGTAGACCCCATGTTAGGAACTTTACAACTCAAATCCTTCTCCACATATAAGCTCATAAGACTAATTTGATCACAAAAAAAAGGATCCACAAGTATTGTGAGCAAGGTGCAAAGAAGATCGAGTGTCCCAAAACATTGGGTTATCTAAAGAGGCCAAGAGTTGTTTTGGGTTATCTAAAGAGGCCAAGAGCACTTGCACTTAGTGTTACACTTATCGTGTTTCTACTAAGTTTTGGTGTGAATGCTCCCTTATCCCCATGCACCTTTTACCTTCTAGTTGGAGAAGGGTTTTTTTCCCATAAAAATACTCGTCACCACTGGGTTAGTACTTAGTACCTTAGGGATTGTACTCTTATTCATTTTCACATAAGGGATGTGACCTTCCAAGTCTCTCTTCTCTCTTATTGTTTACTTGTTGATTGTGAGTGTGTGTGTGACCCTAATCTAATAGTGGTATCAAAGCCATACATCCTTTTTAGCCACCACCTTGCTCATGCATCATCATAGCCATTGTTGAGCCTTGAACTCAAGTACAATCCTTCTTGGTTTGCATGCCACCTTTAGGTCAAGCTCGATTGCTTGGTGTTGACAATCTTGCACATTGTTCAATCTACCATGACTGCTCATCGACCAACCATGTTGCCCTCTATAGTCCATTTCCTGGTTGTGATGACTAAAAGACCAAATCGTCAAGTTTGATGCCTCACACCTACCACTTGCTCCTACTAGGCCCAAGTTTGTCACCTTATGCCTTATCCTATCATGCAGTCCAACAAACTCGCACCTTCTCAAGTCTTGCACCTTGTCATGTTTGATAGCCCTGTGCCTCCTCATTCCCTTTGCTTCTGCCTGCTCGATGACTCTACACACATGCAACATAAGGCCCTAATAGCTTGCGGGGTTAGCACTTGTCAACCGCCATTGACAACTCATGTGTTAATTGCCAACCAACCACATCATGATTGCCCAATAGTTTCCTACACACGAAAACCAACAAGATTGAAATATTAATAAAAAAGATTAATTCTTCAAGCCTTAGTCAAAATTAAGTCAAAAAATAGCTCTTTTTCATGCGCAGGCCCCTAATAAGCACAACATAGGCCAACTTGGCCATTTGTAGATGTTTATATATATATATATATATATATATATATCTCTCTCTCTCTCTCTCTCTTCCTACCTTAATGCATCAAAAACACAAAATAAACACCTATGCTACTCTAATCTACTCACCCAAATCTTAAAAACCAAAAAACATATTTGCAAAGGAGATTGAATGCCCTCCGATTCCCTTGCTTCCTACCTATCTCAAGTAGAAACCGTACTTCAATGCTTGATTCAGAGTGCACAAGCACTCAAAGCTTGAATCCGTTGGTCTTTGCAATAGAAGCAAAATGTGGGAGATCTTGCTCGACTGCCAAGACCCATGGATCACTTATTATTTCAAGTGTTTCAAGCCAAGTGCAATGGCTACCTCTCACATAGCTATGTGCACTCTCCCATCTAAGAGTGTAGTGAGCTTACCTTCATACCCAATCAAGTTGCCTCCTCCCACAAGCTCTCCAATAGCTCCAGATCCAAGGTACAACCTCAAGAAAGCTCAATCTTCAAGGTCCAAGATCCAAGTCCCATTGCCACGTGCAAGACAAGAGAAGAGAAAAAAAGAGAAGAACAAGAGAGGAGAAGATGTAGAGCTTCTCCTCCACTGTCCCTCACCCTCACACACTTACTCCCTTACACTCCCTCTCTGAAGCACAAGCATAGGCAAGAAGAAGAAGAAGAAGAAGAGAGTTAGTTTTGGCCACACATAAGAATGAGCTTCTTCATTCACTTTTTATCTTTTATACAGGCCCTACCTCCCCCTTGGGCACCCATCCCTTATTTACATGATTGGCCATTTTAGCCTAGGTCCTCTTTCCCTATTCCCTTTCTATTTACATTGTTCATTCACTTATGCCCCCCGTCTACCTTTACAAATTGCACAAAAGGGAGCTTCACACTCTTTTATAGAAATTCAAGATCCGCTTTTATATTTAAGATGTGCCTTTCCCATTTTGCACTCACCCTAGACTTTTAGAGTTGCTTTTGCTCTTTTGACTTTTTTCCTCCTATTTCTTTGTTGGCCCACCTTTTTCTACTTGCCCTGTGTCTTTTGATTTTATTTCACTTTCTTTGCATCGGGCTTAACATATACCAATGTAAAATCTAAGAGAATGGGCTACTGTAAATGATTGCAAATCAACCCCAAAGCTTAGCCAAAACATGATAAAGTATCAAAGTATAGAGGTGTCCACCAACTGTAAGCAATAGAATGCCAAAATACAATGTTTTCTCTCCAAGATAATGTTGAAAATTGTAATTATAGAAATTTTGAAATAAAAATAGAAGTATATGTCAATCCAATTTTGGGCAAATAGCCAAGAAAGCAATCTCCAACTATCAGGGATATTTGAGTAGCAATCGGGATACAAAGAATGCAAGTAGCAATGACTAAGCATAGACCATCAGTATCAAAGACTATCACAAACTCAAAGTGTTAGTAAACCATACATCCCATAAGAATATACATTATTGAAAAACTCATATCAGAGGTAAGTGCCAATATCCAAAGCATATAGAATCAAATCAGTCCACAAGTAAAGGTAGCTATGTCCAATAGTATACAAGAGAGTATATACATGAATCAAGAGTCCCACTGTCTTAGAGAACCAAGCTTTGCTAAGTAAGTAAAAGTCTCTCCTAATAGAAACAAATCCAAAATGCAAAGTGAGCAAGTAAATCTCAAGACATAAGCATCTAGGAAGCCCAAGTGCATCATAAATACGTCTAGGAGCATAAGTGTCCAAAGAAGCTTCAATATCCATAAGTGAATAAGCATGGAAGCTAAAAGCAACTGACCAAAGCCAAATATATCAAATATATCTCAAATCTAAGTGCCAAAGCATGTCATAACCATATCCGAGCTCATACATCATACTAGACATCACCGTAGATCCAAAATATCATGTAGGCATAATATGCATTCAAAGCATGAAGCTCATTGTTGCATGTTTGCTATACAAACCATTATGATAGTTATAAACATCTATAAAATTGAGCTAATCAAGTTTCTAAATAATACAAATAGTATCCCAAATCATAACTGTATCATTCGAGCACCAAAATAATATCCTAAAAGCATTAAACATGCATTATGGAATTTACTGTTTGTTTTGCAGACCAGAACTATTATGTTTTAGAATCACTCTATTTATATCTTTAGCTTTTGTTGTGCTCTTTATTTCTAACTATGAAACACCTAGATCCAATATCGTAGGCAAGAGTTATGTTCAAAATATGAAAGTATTATCCAACTACCATAGTTCTCCACAACTTTTGCAACATACTCTGTATCCATTGAAAAATCGATAGAATGGCTTCTTCTGAGCTCAATAAGCACTCAATAAGGCACAACTAATCCCTAAGAAGCAACAAGCCAAGAACAAGCTGCAATAAGATGAGAGAAGGAAAGACTCAATGCATTCCTCTAGAGAAGAAGAAACATTGGCTACCATGAAACCTTGAGCTAAAGCATTAAATTCATGCAAAAGCAAAGGATGAAGAAGCTACTCAAATGCCTACTCTAATACCAATTGAAAGGTAGAGCATAAGTGCAAGAACATAAGCAGAAGTAAGAGCAAAGTAAGAGTTACGAGAGAGAGAGAGAGAGAGAGAGAGAGAGAGAGAGAGAGAGAGAGAGAGAGAGAGAGAGAGAGAGAGATTGCATGTAGGGAACTCCAGTAGCAGTCACAATGTGTGGCCAGGCTTCCCTTATTCAGTAGTCACTAAACGAATAAAGAATAAAGTGATAGTGATGGACACCCACCACATGTAGTATATACATGCGTGTATTAAATATAGGGCAGTGTAGGCACATATGCCTTTACCCCAAGCACTATCAAATGTAGGTCTAATGCGTTGACTTTAGGTTGAGGTTGCTAAGACATTTTTTCACTTGAGTTAATAGATTATTCAACAAGCCATTGGATGTCAAGATTCCTAAAGAGATATGGTCTAATGAAGATATCTTATGATCACTTATGTCACTTATATGTGTTTGATTGTGAGACCTATATGTATATTTCCAAGGACAAGAGGAACAAACTTGATCCTAAGTTAGAAAAATGTGTTTTTGTTGGATATGGAGATTCAAGAGAGATGAAAGAATATTTATAGGATCTAGAGGCCAAAATAGTATTATAAAACCATGATATTATCCTTAATAAAGAGAGAATATGTATAAATAGCCTATAAAGGCCATTGAGATACATAGCATGGTATTTTAGAAGGATGGACAACCACCATAAGAGTAGCATGTACAACCATGATGTTATCCTTAATGAAGAGAGAACATGTATAAACAACCTATAAAGACCATTGCAATACATAGCATGGTATTTCAGGAGGATGGACAACCACCATATGAGTAGCATGTATGACTTGTTCCACATGATGCAAAACTAGGATAGCCAAGAAATGTTGAGGAGATGTGCCATAGACAGGTGTGTAGCCTCACATCTGGGTAGCATAGAAAATTGGGACAACCAAATGCTCAAGTTGAGTTAGTATTTTAATGATGTCTTTAAAATTCCATAGAGATACACCTTGTCTCTTGATTATGTCATGGTGATAGATTGTGAAGAGCCTTTATGTTTTGATGATGCTATATCTATGAATGATAGCATAAGATAAAAAATGTTATGTAAAAAAAAATGGATTCTTTAGTTAAGAATGCACCTTGGGAGTTGGTACTATTCCCTAAAGGAAAGCATTCATTACCATGAAAATGGGTTTGTAAGCTAAAAATGTCACCATTTGATGCACTACCTACATATGCGGCAAGATTGGTAGCAAGGGCTTTAAGTAAGAGAAGGGTACGGACTTTGATGAGATCTTCTTACTAGTAGTCAAGATGATCCCTCTTTGAACAATGCTTGCATTAGTTGTTAAGGTGGACATGGAGCTTGTCCAACGGTATTTGAAGACAACATTTTTGCATGAAAATATCTACATGCAATAGCCAAAAGGGTTTATTGTGTAGGGCAAGGAATAGTTGGTATGCAATCTTAATAGAAGCATATGCATATACTAAAGCAAGTTCCAAGGGATTGGTACCATAAGTGATGGTTTTAAACACTCTAGCAGGGTATACATGGAGTGAGATAGATTATTGTCTCTACACATTAAAGGCTATGGATGGTAGCCGTATTATCTTGATTCTCTATGTGGATGATATGCTTATTATTGGAAAGTCTCTATTCGATGTAAATCCTTTGAAAAAAAGGTTTCATAAAACCTTCAACATGTAGGATTTGGGGAATGTAGGACATATTCATGGCATGAGGATTATGAGGGCTAGACAAAAGAGAGGTTTTTATCCGTCTCAAAAGGAGTACATTGTGAAAGTATTTGAGAATTTCAATATGGAGAGGGGGGAAACTATCAGTGTTCTATTATCAACCTATTTAAAACCAAGCCAAGAGAACAACCCTACAACAAATGAGAAAATGGTGAAATGGAAAAGGTACCTTATGCATGCATGGTTGGTAGCTTAATGTGTGCGATGGTAGCTATTCATCCAAACATTGCTTATGCATTATGAATGGTTAGTAGATTTATGAAAAACTTTAATAAGAAGCATTGTGAAGCAATAAAAAGTATCATGAGATATTTGAATGGCACAATATCTATTTGCATTTTCTCAATTGTAGCCATGAATAGTCTTGTCTACCATGGAGGTCTTGTTTACCACGGAGGTAGAATATATTGCTGCCATTGAGGCATGCAAAGAAGCGATGTGCCTTACTCGTATAGTGGAGCATTGTATGAGAGACGTCCATTTTGCATTGTGATGGTCAGAGTGGTACTAAGTTGGCATGGAATTTCATGCAAATAGAAAGCATATTGAAATGGACTATCATTTCATTAGGGAGTGCAAATAAAAAGCATATTGAGATGGATTATCACTTCATTAGGGAGGTGCTTTAAGGACAAGTGTATTAAGTTTGTCAATATTCACACATGTTAACCCTCATACGAACAAGGTGGAAAATCCAGAAAATCTAAAGCATAAAACAAAGCCAAGGCAAAAGTGGAATAGAGAACGAAGGCATGCCAAGAAAAATTTGAGAAACACAAGGTGTGAAAAAGTCCTAAATCAAGGAGAGACACACAAGAAAAAGCGCAAGGCAATACTTTTGTAAAAGAGCACACGACACAGGCTCTGACCCGTGCAAGTTGTAAATGTAGATGGACAGTAGGAAAGAAGCTAGGAAGATAGGAGAATAATGGAAAAAAGGGCCTACGCTATGGCTGGCCATGTAAAAAGGGGATGACATCCCAAAGGGGATTTAGGGCTTTGTATATAAAGTTCAAAAAGTGAATGAGAGCTTATTCTTTGGTGTGTGGCAACAAGAGACTCATCTTATTCTCTTCTTCTCTTCTCTTTGCTTGCTTGTGTGTGCTCGAGGGAGGGAGTGTGAGAGTGTGAGGGAGTGAGTGTGTGAGGGTGAGGGATCAAGGAGGTGAAGCTCTCCACAATCTCCTCTTTTCTTCTTCTCTCCTCTCCTCTTCTCTTCTCTTGTCTTGTGTACGGCTATGAAGGACGAAGCTTGGAGGTGGAGGTTTGAGGATGCTTGAGCTTGCATCAAGAATCGTGGAGTTATTGGAGTGCTTGAGAGAGAAATCAACTCAATCGGGCATCAAGGTAAGCTCACCACACTCGTAGAGAGGGATGGCACGTCAGCTATATGAGAGGTAGCCATTAATGCTCGCTTGAAATGATTGAACAATAAGCGGCCCATGGGTCTTGGCGGTGAGCTTGAGCTCACCTCTACATTTTGGTTCCGTTGCCTCGGGAACAACGGATTCAAGCTTGAGCACTTGTACACTTCAAATCGAGCATCGAAGTAAGGATTTCATCCTTGAACCAAAGCTCGAGGTTGATAGGAGGTTTTGGGTTCTAATCCATGCTTCAAGTAAGTATTTTTGGTTTCTGATGATTAATTGAGTAGGAGAAATCAAATCAGTACTCTATTTTTGATTTTTGTCGCATTTAGGGTAGGATAGGAAGGAGAAATCAGAGTGGGAAGCTTGAAGTTCACTACTATAAAACAGTCCTGAGTAGGGAAATAATAGGGAAAAATGAACAACAAAGAGGGCTTAGATGCCTTGGAGATGTAGATGGATTGATTGGGAAGGCTAAGGTGTTGGCTAACAAAGGTTCAAGGTCCTGAAGAGTGACTAGGGAAAACCTCATTTACAGTTCTAGCTTTTTGAGAGAGAGAGAGAGAGAGAGAGAGAGAGAGAGAGAGAGAGAGAGAGAGAGAGAGAGAGAGAGAGAGAGCTTACACGTCCAGGTCTACATCAGATCGATCGGAGCATATTGGGGCTTTTTGCGAGATTCAGGTATAGGATGCCCTTGAATCACACCTCTTCTTGATTCCTGGCTGTTGTTGTGGGTAGAGGCAACATTGAAGTTTAGATTTTTGGCAAAAACGTGATTGACACGTGTTTCGATTGATGGAATCAGACACTTTTCACAGAGTTTGATTCCCAAAATCGGACTCAGAAAAACCCACCTGGTCCGATTGGACACATGTGTCTGATTCTGAAAATCAGGCCAACTCCAAATCGGATATACAACTTGTCCGATTGGATGCTCAAGCTGTCCGATTGCGATGATCCAACATGCCACTTCTGTCCGATTCCGAAAATTGAATGAGAAGAAATCGGGCGCCACTTTGTCCTATATCGGACACTCGACCTGTCCAATCGTGATGATCGGACCACAGAATCGGAGCAATATGCTTGTCTGATCGGATATACCTCCAAATCGAACCAAGCACCCCATCTAATTTCGAGAATTGGACACACCCCAATCGGACCACAACTCAAGCCATCCGATCGGACACACTTGTTTGATTGTGACAATTGGACCTGACCTTGTCCGTGTCTTAGAATCAGACACTGGTAAATCGGACACAGCCTGAAAAGGAAAATCTAGGAATTTGATGAACCCCGACTAACGAGAAGCGTGACCAGTATTGGAAGAACACACCGAACGTATCACAAGTCGTTATAGACCTAGAAATTGTGGCCGAACAGCCTTTGGAAGGGTGCTTGGTGCTGTGGACTGATTGCAAGACCCAACTCGACCCTGACCAAGCCAAACGAGATAGTGTAGCAAAAAACCCTAGAAGCCGGTAAGAACAGCTAGGAACCGAACACACGACCCTGTCAAGCCAACCCGTAGACAAGAGCGCCAGAGTTGCATCTCACTCACTCAGATTTCCATCACTCAAAGCACACTTGAAAAGAGCTAAAAGCCTGATTTTGCACAGTGCATGGAAAAGAACACACATACATGCACACACAGAGTGAGGGTAAGTTGGGGAGTGGTTGTAATTAACAAGGAACTCACCCAGATTTAAGAACTTAAAGAAACCCACCAATAAGAGAATACCCAAAAACATAGACGGGTGATCGAATCCCCAAAGGTAGACCCAAGCAAAGAATACCCAGACACAACAAGGACATGCACTATCATAGAAGTGGATCTACTCAGCCTTAACTTGATCAACAACTTGGCAGAATAGGAGGTCCTAGACATGGAAGAGGGAAGCTTAGGTCATAGAAGCAATGAGGAGCTTAACCTAGGAGACTTTACTGAGGTTTTCCAATAGTTAGTGAACAAATACGATGCCAAACCCGGCTAGGACTCCATGTGGACCGGTAGAGGACATCTTAGCAAACTTTGAAGAGAAAAGGAAGTTGGCCCGCAAGGCTTTGCAAGGCCTAGCTACATACAACCAGGAACAACAAACTAGGAATGTAGGCAGAAATCAATCAAAGAGTGAGAGAGCGCTAGAAGGAGACCTAACACTGAGCGAGCTCCTGACGAAGCAACTGCTAGATCACACGGCTATAGAACAAAGCGCTGCAGCATTGGCAACATCGCTACTGATAGGGTTGGGAGTCAACGAAGGATCTAAGAGAGAATAAAAAATCCATGTGGTAGCAAAGCAGCTGGACAAATACCAAGCAACCGACGACCCAGACAACTTTGTGGAGCAGTTTGAGCAGGTCTGCGAGGCCAACGGCCTCACGGATCCTACTCAACGCTCCCAAGCCTTTGTGCTTAGGCGACAAGGGTTGGACCTGGTACACAAGTCTGGATGCTACGGAGTGTGCCAATTTCAATGGCTTGAAAAATCTCTTCATTAAGAGATTTTTTGAACCTGGATACTCCGATAACCTGTTGGTGTGACTCATGAACTTCAAGCAAAAAGAGAAAGAGGATATTTGAGATTATGTGACCCATGTGAGAAGCCTCTCCAAGAGAATTTCCATGGGCGAGAGACCAATCGAAAGGGCAGTGTCCATGATATTCATCCACGGAATACGAAGTGAAGAGCTCTACAAAGCCTTGGCCGACAACTCAAGCTTGCAGCGAGATGCTATGGCAAGGGTCTTTGAAGAAGCTATTAGAGTGGATGACTAGCTCAAGGAAAGAGGCTCCAGAGACTTGAATCAAGAAGAGCCCAATGCCAAGAGTTCCGAGAGAACATCAACACTGAGTGAAAGAGCAGACCCAAGCACACAAGACAAAGGGAAGGGCACTAATTCAGCACAAGAGCTAGCAGAGATTAGGATGGACATAGCCAAACTATAGGAGATGATGAGACGGCCAACACGCCCACACATTCAATGTGTGCATTGTGGTAGAAACCACTTGCCAGCTATGTGTCAGGACCCTAGGTTACGACCTTGTGCTAATTGTGCTAGGTTCAGCCATGACACCATGCATTGTTGATTACCTTGGAGGCTCTTGTACCCGCAGCCTTACGGTCAACCCTACTTTGCGAACAGGCCATTGAACTTCTTTGGAAGAGGAGTCCCATTGGTCTCCTAGCACCTAACGATGCCAAGCTATCCATTCCTAGGATGGAGATAATTGTGCTAATTGTGCTAGGTTCAGCCATGATACCATGCATTGTTGATTACCTTGGAGGCTCTCGTACCCGCAGCCTTACGGTCAACCCTACTTTGCGAACAGGCCACCAAACTTCTTTGGAAGGGGAGTCCCATTGGTCTCCTAGCACCTAACGATGGCAAGCTATCCATTCCTAGGATGGAGATAAATCCTACATGTATCCCTAGACCACCTGGACCCTACGTGACCCATTCACCTAGTGATACTCCAGTCCACTATGTGGATGAGCCTAGCAAAACGACAAGCCTTATGTTAACCCATACGTGTCATATGACGAAGGCAACACTATCCTCATGGACTATCGACCAATACCGGTGATGGCATTAGGTAGAGGGAGAGGAAGAGGCCTAGGAGGGCAAGCCCAAGAGCCAATTGTGTGTTGGACTTGCGGTCACCCATGACATATTTCTTCGTGCTGCCCCGAGAGGGAGCAAGCAAATAGAGATAAGATTGACTTGAGATGCGCTAAGTCTGGAATCACTTATCTCTTTGTCAATTACCCTAGATGGAGGGCATCTTCTAGCTCGGGCAAATGAGCCATCGGTTCCATTGGGGTTGTTTGGTGTTGAGATACTCGATGGGCAGGATATAGCTATCCCATTACATGTCATGACCCGCACATAGACAAAGCAGGCTAGCATATCATTGCCAAGGCCTAGCAGCCTTGACGCAACCTCAGTTGGAAAGAAGTGTCGGAGATTAAGGAAGAAAAGACCAGATGCTAAGGTCACCCTCAAAATCGAAAGTGCCACAACACTACCTTTTGGAAAGAAAGTCAGGGACATAGAGGAAGAAACGTCAGCTCCATGGACGATTAAAAAGTGGAATGTTAGGGTCGAGGAGTATCCCAACCCAAAGCGCCAACTTGAAGCCATCAAGAAGGTGAAAGAATGGGTGAAGGAGGTCCAGGAGCATCTGAAGGACACAGAGCCCATATTAGAAGATGAGATTGATGATCTCTCAAGTATAAGCATGCCAATCTCCCTCCCATGACCAAAATCAAGGGAGGCAATGGCACCACAAGCAGGGCCACCTAGACAAAGGCTAAATGCTTCGAGCCAGCAAAACAATCAAGACCATTGGCCAAGAGCCGCAGACTTAGGAGAGAGGCAAGTGACTAGCAACCTCCTCAATACATTGGTGACCACCCTTATAACTGTGAGCTTAGGCAACCTACTTAGGCAGCATCCAATGCTATGGCTAGAGCTGAAGTAGTGGGTTGAAGAACCAAACAAGCCAACTACCACAGACTTGCCTGAGCATGACGCATAATCTCAAATACTGAGTCTGATGCTGCACTCCATATCTAAATCCTTGCATGTCAATGCTTTTTGGGAAGGCACAAAAAGCATGCAGTCCTGCCAGTCCTAGTTGTGGGGGATATCACACAAAAGGGAATTATAGACACAGGGGTAGGAATGAGTGTGCTAACCCATGCAACACTCCAAATTTGGGGTAACCCACCGGTCGAGACTACTAGGTTCAACGTCACACTAGCTAACAGAATGAAGGTGAAACCATTTGGAGTATTGAAAAATTGGCCAGTGAAGATCGCATGAATGCAATTCTCTGCTGACTTTATAGTCATGAAGGGAGTGGACTACGACATCCTGCTAGG